>NW_010265121.1:14284-17402 GCF_000690775.1 Eurypyga helias | reverse complement strand
ACATAAATGACAGTTTCATGCACCTGCCAGACCAACGTTTCTCATGGATTTCATCTCTTCCCCTATGGAAACTATCTCTAACCATTCCTGTCACACTTCTCAGTTCCCTTTGAGATTTATCTTGGTTTTTGAGCTGGGACAATTCAGGATTGCAGCTGGAGGTGTGCCATGGATGTAATACAACAGCAGACAAACCTTTATTTTCTTCTCCTTAACATCCTTTAACCCATTTGCCCACTGGATCACTTCTGCACTTCAAACAGCTGCTTGCATAAAGCTACGGCACCAATGTCATGATCTCTCTCCTGAGCACACGACTTCCTGAGCACAGGACTGTAAAGTCTGCTATTGCACAGGCTGGGGTAGGAACGCCCCCTCAAGTCTTTACAGGCTACACCACCAAATTTGATCTGCCGTGTTGTCACCTAGCTCTCCAATCCTATTTGAATTCAGCTACAAAGGTGCTGGAGTCCACCCCGCTGCAGCAGCAGTTAATAAACACCACTGAAGAGTCCACAAAGACTCCCAATGTCCAGTAAGTCTGACTGTGTTGAAACAGATGCAGCAGCTTATTCTTACAGGCTGAGTAACATTATCAAGTGTGATCAAGCTGTGCTACAAACAGCCGGCGGCAGAAACACTCTGCTAGAGATAGCAGCTCAGAACCGAACCAGCGAGTGAACGTGAGGGATCAGCCGAGGGTGGATGGGCCGCACTGAATGCGATTCTGTTCTACGAGCACATTCCACATCCTCCATGCTGGTTCTCCTGAGTTCTGTCCCGCCAAAGAGAGATTAGAGTGAATTCACCTTTTACCTTTGTCTACGAGGAAACTCCACTTCACTGTCTACTTCGCCCTCTTCCTCTTCTGAAGAGTCATCACCGCTCTGGCAGAAAACAAGGACAAGAATGGCATCACGTGTGTGAAAGAACGAACATGCAACTACGTGGTTGCCCCTTGGTCCTCCAGGACAAAGTCACTGTGCCAACGGGCCACAACAATCTAGACAAGAAAATAACCTGCATATCAGTGAAAACTGACTCAGACATCTTCTTACCAGGGGATTATTTCAGGCAGCCTCAATGCTGCCATTTCTGAATTTGGAGTGATTGACTTTGAAACACACTGGAGTACTTTAGCAGGCACTTGAGTGCATAACGTTCCAGATTTTTACAGAAGCAAATCAAGTAATTAGCAGCATATTGAAAGCCACATAAATTATTGAGCTGATCTGGCACTCTTGGCTTTACAATTTCAACCCTCTCCTACATGAGCCCATCACAGAGGAGGATGGGAGATGACACAAATTTTGCTGGTGGGTTTCACCATCTAAGAAAACTTAAGGTTTGTTCCATTCTCTACCTTGGTGAGCACAGAGCCTTTATTCTCCTTTTCCCATCCACACCCACATGCTGCACTCTTGGTTTTTACAGCCTCCTCCTATCCTACCTAACCTGCCACCCCTTGTTCAGACTCAGCCTCTATCTCATCCCATCCCCTTGTAATACAAGGCCTTTCTTCCTCCCTTCTGGGCCCAAACCACGCTCTTGGTCTGGTATTCATCCCTTTTCCCTTCACTTTTCCACCCAGGCCCAGTTTTCCTGCTCTTTGAGCTCCACTCAGACTGGTTCCTACTTCTCTCATCACCTGGATGGAAGCAAGAGGAATGAAGAACTGTTTCTGTACAACTGGGCCCTAACATCTTCCTGACTCTTGTAAAATCTTCACAAAATACATGAGAACTATGACTTGCAGTCAAGGGGGGACAGTTTCCAGCAGGTGCATAAAGGGCACGTCCCCAAGACCAAGGCAGACACTGAATTTCTGTTCCAAGGCACAGCAGCACTGCAGATACTCAATGAAACTGCTCGATGATATTTAACATCATCAAAAGAATGCATGTACCCCCTCCTTTGTTTTGGGAAAGGCTTGATAACGTTTTGAGACTGTTTCAACAACAAAAGTTCAGCAGACCAAGTTTCAGCTTAAACAAAAACTGGCTGAATTGCAGGTAACAGAACTAGGCCCTGTCAGAGCCACATCTGACAACCCCCGTTGTTAGCAGGATGCTCCGCCATGCCTACTGTACTTCTCACTAAAACTGACCTTAACAGTCTGTCCAGATCACAAAGCAAAGCTCAGACAGGCATGATTTCTTTAAGAGAAAGTTGCAGACATAACTGTACTACTATGTGTGTGGGAAACATGGCTTTGCTACTATCCTACATCCACTAGCTACACACCAAAGAGGAGCAAGCTTGCTTTCTTCTCCGAATGACTACGCGTGGTCCTTACCTTCTGAAGGGGTCTTGCTTTGCAAGGTAGCACGGAGGAGGCCATGTGCTGGGGAGTGCCCAGGGCCGACGCTGACTGACAGTTGCTGTAGCCCTCTTCCTCCATCTTCTCCATGAACTGCGCATTTTCGTACAGGGAAGCAGACGTTGGGGATTCAGAATGGCTCATCCCTGTGTCAACAGACGACATCTGCACCTGACCACTGTCCTCCTCCCTGCACTGAAGACAGGAATTATATGGATCTGTTTTGCAACACTCCCAGTGATCAGCTTTGCTTTCCTTGCTCTCCAGATTCCTTCGGCAATCTGCCTCCATGGCAGCAGAGATGAGGTCGGGGCTGGAACCCGACATCCGCCTTTGCGCGTGGTTACTGAGAGGGCTCCGCAGCGCTGCTGCGGGGCCAAAGTACCGCAAGTTGTTTGCGCAGTTGGCGATATCTTGTCCGTGGGCATGAAGCCGTGTGTGATGGCCGTGGGGATGGCTGTGGCCAGGTTGCTGCGGTAGGCTGGGATGGTGAGAATGATTATGAGGTGGAGGTGGGGGTGCATCATCTTGCACTGGCTGGTTTTTCAAGATCCCTGCAAAATCATTGTAGCTGCCTTTGCTGTTCCCTCGGCGGTGACGTGGCTTACTGCGGTAGCGGCTTTTGCCACTCAGCGTTGACATTTTGGGACTTCCTGAGACTGGTGAACCATTGGACGCTGCTTCTGTGCTTGGTATGCCCTCTGACTTCAGAAGATCTGGCCTGAGAGACAGTCAGCAGAAGTTACATGTTAAACCACAAACAAATAAATGACATTGGCTCGGCAGCAAGACGGAAAA
>NW_010265121.1:8198-14253 GCF_000690775.1 Eurypyga helias | reverse complement strand
GAGAGAGGACAAGTTAGCCCCCCCTGCCACGAGCACACTCTGCCTTCTAAAGTCTACAGGCTTCCTCCCCCGTCAGCTGTTTGACTTTTGCATTTAGTTTCCTTTGATTCTCTCCACTCAATGTCCTTTCCGTTCAGCCCATCATGCCCTGCACTCCTTTCTTGCTGCTTTTTTTCCAGTATCTGCCACATACTCTCCTTTTTCCGCTCTTATTTTGATGTTCTGCTCCCAAAATAGCTCCCTCCTAGGACCTTGGTGTAGGGCATGTCTTCTGCTATGTGCATATGCAATGCTCAGCACAATAGGGTCCCAATCTGCTGACAGTTATCAGCCTGCTCATTTCAGAAGCATATGTGGCTATTAATTCACAAGTAATTATTCACTGTTTATCAGGACTCTCTAAGACCTGGAAAACCCAGAAAAGGGAAGAATAAAATAGACAACTCCTCTCAAAAAAAAGTCTCACTTTGTGAAAGTCATGCAGGAGAGAAATAGCTGAAAGGACAGCATAAATTCCCAAATCTCAAATCCCAATTAAATTCCTCGACAATGAATCCATCCTCCCCAAGGACTGGCTGATTTCCACAATCCCTCACCCTGCTTGTTACCATTCAAGGATGACCTAACTGCTCCCTGCTTGGACAGTGAGGAATCCGAGACAACACATTAGATACCTCCTGTCAAAGCAACATCATCTGTGAAAAAATTCATACGGACCAAACAGCTCCAAAGAGCTGTGCAGGCAGAAGGGAAGGCAGGATTCATCCCTTTTCCCTTAAGACAATTAAACAATCATGGCTCTGAGGATCAGAACAGGCCCAAGAGTGGCCTCTCCTGTGTTGTCATCAGACTCAAAGGGAAGCAAGCTGCCTGCTCATCTTGCTGGGGATCTGCCGCCGGCTCCTGGCACAAAGTGAGGTCATTTCTTCTCACCGTTTAGTCTGGCTGCCTGGTTTGTGGGCGACCCCTTTCCTCTTCATCAGCTTCTCCACTGTATTGGGGTGGATTATTGGCCTGACTGGGTGGCGTTTATAAGTCCCAGGGTATTTCTTTTCCACTGCTTGTTCCCTCCTGAAACAGTGGGAAGAAAAAACCAAAAACCAACCGTAAACAGATCAGCTCTCTCTTTATCCAATTGCAGCTCCTCTTGGACCGAAACACAGCTCCACTGTGGGCACACTGCGTGCCTGTCTCTCAGCTATGGCAGGGTGCAACACAACATGCTGTTCTGGGAGAGGACACAGTCATTTTCTAAATTCCCCCTGCAGAGATCAGGCAGTTGGAACAGAGCCCTGGCGCACAGACCAGAAACAGCACTGCTTTTCTCTTGACAAAGGGGCCAAAGGATGCCAACACCAAATGGGAAAGGTGCCTTCTCCCAGTCAGTAAACACTGGGTAAAGGTATGTGCACTAAGCAGTCTGCAGTAAGCTACTCTTGAGAGGCCTCTCTGCTTGCCAGCTCTTTCTTTACCCTGTAAGTTTGTCAGGGGACACTAAATCTGCAAGTACCACCATGCACTTTAGAAATGACGCGTTGGATTTTTAATCCCACACGCACATTGCCACCTGCATGCCATGCCATTGTGCCCAGAGAGACGTACTTTATGAGCTCCTTCTCACGGACCTCCAGCTGCAGCATAATAGCACTGAGCTCCATGTATAAGTTGTTGGCTCGCTCCAGCTTCCTCTCATAGTGTTCACGGATATCCAAAGCATGTCTGAAAAACACAGAAGTCATTATTCCACAGTCTGATTTCCACAACCAAGAAAGGACAGTAAGGAAAGGCAGAAGTGCTTTAGGAAAAGGCCTTCTAGAAGTCCGATTTTGCAGCTGTGTTGCACTGAATCCCAGACAGAGCTACCAGTATATGGCGATTAAGAGCTTGACACAGCAATTAAGTCAGGATGTGATTTAGAAAGCATTTAACAGTCTTGAAATCGCAACGCTTCTCACTAGAGAAGCTGCAAATGCCTCACATGCACCCGCAGGGCCAAGCCCTGATGATCCTGTTTGCACAGAGAAGAGGCTAACTCAGCTGTATTTGCAAGTGTGTATCACAGAAGGTAACACTGTCTTTCTTAAATGAACATTCTGCTTTCATTTTTAAGTTGGTCTAATGTTCAAAATGAGTTTCAGTGGGCTGGTAAATTGGGGTGTGTTCACTTCTCTGGAAGGAACTAACCCAAAGGAAGTATCAGGGCAGAGAAAGCTCACAGCAAACTGCAAGATGCATTTTCCACTGTGACAGGGGTACCTGCTTCCGTGCTGTTATCACAAACACCAAAACTCAGGCAGCAATGCTCCCTGGTAAACACACAAGCCTTTGCCCATCTTGGCTGGAGCAAATGGTTCACACAGCCCAGAGCAGGGACAGTTTCCACTGTCTCTCTCCCTCTAGCTTTCCATCAGCCAAGCAGTGCTGGAGGCTTAGGGCATGCCCCAGGGAACTTCAGTTTGTGGACTCACAAGGAATTTAGGCTGCCTGAATTTATGCCACCAAACCTACTGAGTCCTGTATTGGGGTCCTCAGTACAAGAGGAGGACAAAAACAGGCAGGGGCTGCATGCCCTGTGAAGAGAAGCTGAGGGAGCTGGTCTCATTTATCTGGAGAAGGCTGAATGTAAACAAAAAAGACTGTCAACTGACCTCAGCTCTTCTCTTCGACGACGAATCAATTCTTCATCTAGCCGGTGGATACAAGTTCCTTCACTTTTAATCTTCTCAAAGTGTTTCTTCACTTCTTCTCTCCATTCAGCCTAGGAAAGCAATTTACTTTTAGCTATTTACAAAGAATTAGGATCCCTAGTTGCACCAAAGAAAAACTCTTGGGCAACATCCTTTGTGTCTGCAGAAAATTATGGTGTTGAAAACGTGTTTCTGTTAGCTTTTGGGTAACAACATTGCAGCATGTTTAGTTTCAGCATTTTCAAATGGTATTTCCAATTTTGTGCTCCAATTGGATCATTTAAAACATATCTGCATTTTCTAAAAAAAAAAAAAAAAGAATAGTTTTAAAAATTCCTAAAGCTCTCTTTGTCCTAAGACAACATTTTCTTCCCTTTTGCCACTTAAAGTAACCAGAAAGGCTTATAATTTGGAAAGCTATATTCATGACAACGATGACTGTCACTAGGGCAATTCTAACTCTGCCCCCTGAAACCCTGGTTCTTGCAGCTTTAGTAAGCGCACCCACTTCCTCACGTACAACCCAGTGTTGTGTGATCCTCTACGCTGGAGGCAAGGTTTCATTCCCCTTGGAAGCAGATAATAGCTCGCTGGGTAGGACTCAGAGGAATCTCTAAGAAAGTACCTTTAGATCTCCCCTGGAAGTCCCAGAGCTCCTTCTCTGCCCTGTGACAGCTCTCTGTCCCACAGGCTGCCCTGCTCATCCTCACTATAAATGCAATGGTTCCGCTCTCAGCAGTCTCCTGGTGTCCTGTACAACCGTCCTGGGAGAACAGCTGGGAGCAGAACATCTGAAGTCAGCAGCCTCAGGGAGAAGCAAATGAGTTGATGTTTTGTTTCAGACTCAAGCCAGCAGATGTCTCCGTTTGTGAAAGGTTGGGGAAAAGACTTTCAAAATACCCATCAGTTTGCTTCTCCCCAGGAATCAACTTGGATCCAGACTTCCACTGTACTCAATGCAGCCCCCAAAATCAGATCCTTGGAGCTAACTCCAGTACTCACGGGCTACAGCCATTCTCCAGTTACCTGCGATTTGAAATAGGTTTCCTGAGGAGTAGCCAGCACATCAGCAGATGCGATATCCAGGTGCATCAGTGTCTGCCGAAAGGAGGGACGATTCCGGGGCTTGCTTTGCCTGGAGCAAAACAAATACCAAAGCATGAGATGAGGGCAACATTGCTACCTTCTCCTACCCTTCCGAAAGGGCTTCTCACTAGAACATGTTCCCTGAATCGTGTCGCTGACAAATTAGAGCAAAGGAGATTTTCTGGTTTTCTCTTTTGCTGAGTATGAGTTTATTGAGCTAAAGTTGGTTTGTATTTGGTTTTTGGGTTGTGATGATCTATTCTGAAGAAATGAAAGAGGTGAAAAACATTTAAAATAGGAAAATGTGATTACAAAGTGAAAGACAGGACACAAACTGAAACTGGTCCTAACCTGTTTGTCAAGAAGAAACAGATCTTCATTATCCCATCAACTTCCAGATTTTACAACTGGAATACTCAGTCTAGTAGAAATGATAATTCACATTCAAAAACCCAGGGTGTTTATAAACTCCAAACATATCTTTGTAGCCACATAGTACATGCCTGAGCCAACACGGCACAGTCATGCGCTGAGCATCTCTGTAAGATCACATCCAGGTACAAAGACATTTCTATCTTTGAGGAAAGAGGCCAGCACTCGAGCTTCAGGACTGAACCCGCCAGTCTTGCTGCATGGATTGAGTGCTCAGGACAAGAGCTGCTTCAGCCCTCTTTCCCCTGCAAACCACCTGCTTCCACTGGGTGGGGATACAAGTGCACGTACTGGGTGCTCCGAGCTGCCCGAAGTGCTGCAGCCCAGCCGGGCAAAGCACGCCTCCAGATACTCCGGGCCAGGGGGTAAACAGCCACAGCAAACGATCCAGAGATGCTCTGACCCATTTTTCCTTTGTGCCGTCAGGAGGACGGCTGGTAAAAACTCAAGGAGTGGGAAAATGCTGGAAGACCTCTAATGCTCTGTCTCAAGATGCAATTACAGAGACAAAGCATTAATGCATATCTAGAGACAGAGAATTTCAGCTCTAAGGTGACATGTGGAGGAAACAAAGCATTTTCCGTATCTGTTCCTGTAAAATCCTGGCTTCATACAGAAAGCTCAGATTTCTTTTTGCCCAGTTCAAAAGCCCGTCACTTACAAGGGGGTTTCACAGTGAAAGATCATTTCCCTTCATTCTGAAGCCAGCCTTAAGAAATTTTACCCCTACTTTCCTTCCAGGCCGTTGTCTCTTTCCACAGAGCTACCTTTCATCACCTACTTTGCTACAACACAGCAAGCACCTCTGTGAAGGCTACTGCAGATGACTGTCATGCTGCCTGCTCCTGATTCCCAACTCACGGGTAACTGTCACCGTATGGGGCTCCCATCAAGCTCTACTCTCCCACTTCTCTCCTGTTCCACTCCTTGCCCCTCACTAGCCTGTCTCAACAGTGTCTACCCTCTCCCTCGCCTGCCCATCCACCCAGCAGACCACACAGGTTTCTTCCTACTTCCTGTAAGCTCCAAATGTCCTTCTGGAGCCCGGGCCTGCTGCCACACGGAAGCAGAATCCAAAAGGTTAAAACTTATTGCTCTCGTGATAAGTGTGAAGAGTATTTAAGAGCTGTCTGCTCTGGGCTCAACACTCCCACCCTGGCTCTGGTTTCATCGGGAGTTTCATTTCACTGGGAGTCTGGCAAGCACTGGGAGCCAACCCGGCGTCTGCGCAGTGCAGGGCTCAGGCTCTTACCAGGTCTGCTTCATGAGGATTTTGAAGCCATCTGGGCAGGTGGAAGGGACAGGAAGGTGCAGGCTGTTGCTGCCCACTCCCCAAATGATGGCCGAAGAGTCCACGTCCTTGTAGGGAATCTCTCCCGTAAGCAGCTCCCACAAAACTACCCCGAACGACCTGATGAAGAAATAAACCAGGTTAAGAGCTTCTGTGTGAATCCAGTTTAGCAGAAACATCTGGAGGTTGGAAAAAAACCAAAACACTGTTTGCTTGGCAAAACAGGGAAATAGGTATGTCTGATCTCAAACTGCACGTAGATGCAACGGTGTTTACATACTAGTGTTTAACCAAGAGTAGCTACTGCACACACCAGTTAACGCTTCCTCCTCTGCCCCAGCCCTGGGCTGGACACCTGAATCCAGTTTAGCAGAAACATCTGGAGGTTGGAAAAAAACCAAAACACTGTTTGCTTGGCAAAACAGGGAAATAGGTATGTCTGATCTCAAACTGCACGTAGATGCAACGGTGTTTACATACTAGTGTTTAACCAAGAGTAGCTACTGCACACACCAGTTAACGCTTCCTCCTCTGCCCCAGCCCTGGGCTGGACACCAAG
>NW_010265121.1:0-8183 GCF_000690775.1 Eurypyga helias | reverse complement strand
TTTCTTAGTGAGATTTCAAAAATCCCGAAAGTGCATTTTCTGTACAGGTTAAATCTTACCACTGTTAAATGAAAAGGAAAGTTAGCTTTTCTGAGATGGGCTTTTGATTGTTCTTATTGGTAAGAACACCACATCTACTACTGGACAGAGAGAACTGGTAAGTGTCTTACAGAGACAACACAACAAAGGTTTTGTGTTTTTTTTACATTTCATTGAACTTTTTTTTCCCTTGTCAAAAGCTCCCTCTGCTGTTACGTGTACTCCTAGGTAAGAGTTTCAAGGGTTTGAGACAGTGCTACAGCTACTGCAACACAGAAATTAAGATCAAACGTGACATGTGTAAGTGTCAGTCTCAAAAGCATATGGGGTCTCATCTGGCATTTGTTTTGTGCTGAAGAAACAAAGGCTACAGAAAGAAAAAAATAATTAGGAGAACTCTGCCTGGAAAAGAACCTTCTGTTACACAAACTGAGAGATATAGGTGAGAAAATTCACTTTACTTCTCTTCCTTAGTGAAACGATCAGTAAGGGCCAAAATCTTAATTTATAACAACGAACAGTTGTGATTTTTTCTTTTAATTTACAATCTTCACCCTATAAAACACCAAAGAAATATCAAACCAGCCAGTACAGAGGTAAACAAAATGCTGCTGAGAACCAGCCCCACTCTCACTGCACAACAACCAGGCTGCGAGACAAGGCGAGGTACAACCATCTCCGTTTCCAGCCCAGACGTATCACCTTCCTTGCATTCCCCATCCATCCATGGGACACTGACCTGCCAAGCTTGCTGCAAGGCAAACCAGGTGAAAAGTGAGAAGTGGGTTTCTGGCTTGCCCTAGTATCAGGTTGCTTTTATTAAGTACAGAAGAACATGTAAGACAAGCAGCCTGGGTCTGGATAACCATCAGCCAGGAAATGGAGCTTCATGTGAAAAACGCTGCACTTTCAAAGCCTTCAAATCACACCGGAGAACACAACCCAAACCAAGCAGAATGTGAACATTTTTTTCCCTTGATTGTTCCCGTGAGCTTCAGGAAAGCAGGAATCCAGGTGATTGGACAAACTACCAGACACACCCCATCTGGTTTCAGCTTTGTTATGATTAAGAACTGACAAAGGATTTTCAAGACTCCTGATAAGATTATAGATTATTTTTTTTTTAGCATGCTGTTAAAGATGAGAGAGCAGAGACATAAGCAGCTTAGGAACTGTTCTCATTTGTTGTCAGCATTCATGAACCTCACTCTTAGGGGAGGAATGGATGTCAAGGAGTTGGAGCAATCACCAGTGCAGCGGACTCAAGAGGAACCTGCACCTCTAGGTTTGCACCAAAGAGCAACACCTCCAAGTCACAGAGGAGAGGAGTGCCCAGAGTCCTCAGCAGAGTCAGCAGCTGGTTTCCATTGGACATGATGCTCCACACAGTATTCCTGAACATAAACCTCTCTAAAGCAGAGAAAGCTGAGGGTGGAGATCCAGCACCATTCCTCCCCATGAACCTGTGATTCAAAGGGAGGAGCTCAGAAGACTCAGCATGTTTTCTTTCCAAAACAACCCAAGAGTTTCTTCTAGAAGAGCTGGCTGTGCCATGGCCTGCTCCATCCACACAAAACGAACACGCAAAGCACTGTGGGCACAAGAAGAGCTGTGTACCGCAGATTACAAGAACTTCCCTGCAGGAAATCTTGGCTTAAAGTCATGACTCGGCTCCAAGCTAAAACCCCAGCAGCAGGCTGCTGTCTGCGCCTGCTCGCACTGAACCACCCGTGGCTCTGACCTGCAGCTTCATGCTGTGTAAGGGAGCAGACAGCATCGGAAGCTGAAAAACCACAAGGAAAATTCATCCTGGCTGAAGCAGGGAGAAGGGCCTTTGTCCTGGCTACTGTCATTTCATATGCAGAAATAACAAGGCAGAAACAGAGACATGGCTCCCTTGAGGGCCCTGAAACCTGTGGAGAGGCATCCCAAAGGAGCCGAGTCCTCTCTCCAGCATTTTTAATAGCACGGAGATCTGAACCTTCCCTTGCGTTCCTTTGGACACAGAGCACATTTCACATGGGATGGAAATGTGTTCAAAACTCTTACAGTGCATCCTGGTGCCCTCCCTCTCGGATCCGGGGTACAATGAACTGAACTATAATCCTGTGGCTGTACCCGTAACAGCTAAGCCCAGTATGCAGGAAGCAGAAGATGCTCAGACCCTTCAAGCTAGCAGAGGAGAGCCCGCCGTACAGGTCAAGTGTGGCCCTGAAGAGGGCAGGAAGCAAGTGGAAAACACCTTGACTGCAGAAGCTGCCGAGGGGGCCCTGAGCACCAGGAGCAGAAGAAAACTCTGGCCTCCATGACACAGGGAAGAACCACTGCATTGGCTTACTGCGAGACACAGAACGTCTGCACCGAGTCTCATTAAGTACCTTCGGATCTCAACACATAGCTTTTACACACGTATGTCATTCCTCTTCCCATTATAGCCCACAGTTCAGTAACAAAGTTCAGGGCACCAGGCAGATGGAGAAAGGAAGAGTCTGCCCCAGAGCAAACTACCCCCGAGCCCAATGTGAGAAAAGAGTGCTGAACATGTGAAGTGCTGGGAAACCAAGTGGCTAAACAGAAGGTGAAGATGTTGAAATATTAATGCTACTCACCAGATATCCACCTTTTCAGAGACAGGCTCGTTGCGTATCACCTCTGGGGCCATCCAAGCCACAGTTCCCGCAAAAGACATTTTGGTACTTTTATCACTAAGTTCTTTAGATGTACCAAAATCTGAAATTTTTACTGCATCTGTATGTGTAACTAAAACACTGGAGGGAGAAAAAAAAAAGAAATCAGCATTTTGTAATTTTTCTTGTACCACAACAGCCACTGGGAGTAAATCCCTTGTTAAACAACCCAAACAGTTGATGAGACCATGCTGTTCACAACTGCAGTACAAGACAAGAAGGTTATGCATTTTCATAATGACAGCACTTGCTTGGGGTGGTCATGTTTTGTGCTTCAAATGCATTTCTAAATGCTGCGAGTCAAAAATCAATCCTAATAAAACTGCAAATTAACAAGCCACCAAAGATTCACTGTATCTGGGGAGATTCCAAAAGGTAAGTAAAGCTGTACCTTAAACTGTGCCTTAAAACATCTACAAGTATTATCTTAATATACTATCCAGTCATGTCACAGGCTAAAGAAGTAATAAACATCTAGGGAATAAGAATATAAGCAGCCAGGTAGTTTTAGGTCAGAAAGCAAGAGAGAAACAAGAAAGACACATTCCAGAAAAACAGGGAAATAGCAAAAGAACAGATAAGAAGGAAAAATAAAAAAGCAGAAGGCAACACAATATTCCACTTTTGAAAAGGACCAGACACCATCAAATCATTAGGAATATTTCCTGACTGCTATTTATCACGTAAGATACTGGTAAAATTTCCAATCTTGTTAAACTGCAGTACAGGAAGGGAGCGCCAACCAGTTTCCTTAGTTCCACTCTCACTAGTTTTGAGTCAACATGGCAAAATAACCATGGTGGTTTTGACCTAACTTTAAACTATTCCTTGAGAAGAAAAAAAAAAAAGACAACCACAGTGGGGGGATGTTTAAGTAGCTAAAGACTCACTTTGGTGACTTGAGGTCTCGATGGATGATTTTGTGAAGGTGCAGATAATTCATCCCACTTGCAATCCCCGTGGACCAATCCACAAGCAGTCGAGGGGTGACTTTCCGCCCTGCTCGCAGCACTTCATAGAGCTGTCCGTGTGCACAGTACTCCATGATGATGCAGTAGCATGGGGCTTGCGTGCAAACTCCCCTGTCAAAGAAAGCACACGGCTAGTGAGGATCAGTAGAGTGGCAGTCCCGGAGCAACTCTCAAAGGTGGCAGGCAAGGGGCAGGAGAGGAGCCTGCTTACACTGCCAGGGCAAGGCTCTACTAACGGCTCTTCCTCCTGAACAGGAAGGGGAATGTTTCCGCTTGCTTTGGACAGGAGGAACCTCATTTCTGACAGGAGTGGGTTTCCTCCAACTTCCACACTGGCAGATTAGCAGGGTTCACTTTATGAGCCCACATGCAAGGCGTGGCACTGGGTGAGAACGGTGTCCCTGGCTTTGTTTTCACCAGAACATCCGACAATTTGAGAGAAGGATGGCCACCTGCTTTGTCCTACAGACAGCTTAGTTCCTGGGTTTTGACAGCTTGGCCAGGGGACATAAGTGAATGGCTCTTCCCTGGATAAAGATACGTTTCTAACACGTGTCACAACCTACTTGAACGCAATGATGTTAGGATGTTTGAGTTTCCGCAAGTGCTTGATATCCGTTTCGTTCTGATCTCTCACTTTCTTGATGGCCACCTCCTCTGCCCGGAATTTGCCCAGGAAGACAGCTCCCTGCGCACCGCTGCCCAGCCACTGCAGCTCCGAGATCTCCTCAAATGGGACCTCCCAGGTATCTAGGCACAGGCAAGATAACGTAAAAGATCAAGACCACAGAAATGTTCTGCTGTAAGATCGCACCAGGACAGCACTTGCCGTCTCCCTTGCTAAATACCAAGGCGGAGTTTTCCAGGGGTAGCAGATGGCATCTTTTCCCAGCGCAGGCGAGGCACAGACCACATGTGCCCAGCCCCAGAATCCCTTTTGTCCAGCTCTGCTCCCCCATCGCAGTTGCCTCCAGCCTGTTCCCTCCCATCTTCCCAGCTGCTTTTTCAATAGAGGTCACCCCACTGACCCCTCGGGTGAGCGCTTCGACTTGGCAGGCAGCAATTTAACACGCCAGGGCCGCTGGGTTGGCAATCTGGGGAGGAGGTCCTCTACTCCAAAAATGAACACGGACAGTATCTCTTATAAAGCACATGACTCCATTGAAAAGCACAGATAAGAAGAAACATTTAACATTCACAACCAACATGAAAAATATTGAGGGTTTTTTCTCCTGAAATAGGAAGTAAAAGGGAAAGTCAGAGGTGGCAGGTTGTAAAACACAGAGCAGCAACCACTAGGTTACCCAATGCAAAGCACATTAACCACCACCCCCCGTCACAGAAACAGGTCTTTCCCACACCAACAATGGGTATATCCATGTCAGAGAGGCAAAAAAATCTTAAGGGATTCCTCCTCTGAGGTAGCCAGATGCAGCTTGCAGGGGGACTGCCAGAGTGGTCCAGCAGTGCCGTATAAACTCTTTCAGAGCAGCTGTACCCATCAGAACGCCTTGTTGTCTGTGAGTCACCTTGAAATTACCTTAACATCCCACAAACAGCAGGATAAAAGGCAGGCAATAATTTATTTACTGTAACTCAGTGAATGTGTACATTTAGAGAATAAATTATTTAGCAGCAAAACCGACAAGTAACCCACTGATAACTGAAATAAAAGAAAGTCATGCCTGCACACATCCCGATTTAGATCCCGCAAAGATGTGTCTTCTGCTTTCATCCAGTCTCCGAGACACTGGGGTCTTCCCAGGGCTGCAACTGGGATTACCCAAAAGTGTCTGGTTTAGATACTGTCACCACTGAAGGGAAACTTCTATACTCAAACTGTTCACCCTAATTCAGATCTTTCCCTCAGACCATTCCTGCGACAGTCAGACATTAGCTGGATGTCTGCTGCTCTCCGGGCACGGCCAAGGAAAGCCAGCTCCCATCCGGAACCAGACCCCAGGGCTCGTTCTGCTCACTGAACTAGAAAAAAAACCCATGGTTAATCTACAGCAAAAATTTCCTCCAACTAGGCAGGGCAAAGTTCAATCCTCAGCACAAGTTTCCTCTCAGACACAAGTCTATTTTTCAAACTGATACATCCGCTTACAGCTTTACACTGGACAAAAATATTAAGACAGCACACGCGGCTCAAATAAATTGAGAAGATCTGTATTTCTATTTGGTTCACAAACGCATCGCTTCTGAAAGAAGGTGGCAAATACAGTTGATTTTTGTGTTTGTTGATGAACGGCACTTTTACGTGGGCAACACTGAAACTATTCCGTTGTACTGACATAGCTTTTCTTTACACGTGGGAAAACTGCCTTTCCTGTACCAGGCACGCAACAGTGTCCCTTATTTCCCTGAAGCACCCGAAGTTTGTGAGCAGTAACTGTGAGCAGTATATTGCTATCACCTAGAAGCCCTAATTTTCTTTTAATATTAACCTATTACCCTCCACAATGGCAAGGGCAGAGAGTGATTGTAAGCAAAGTAAGCAAAAGTTCATGCGCTTCCTCCTGCAAAGTCATCTCGTGTGTGCTTGGTAGGATATATCCTTTCCCATATCCCACTTGCACCCCGATCATCAAGGGCACTATTCAGGGAAGAGGTTTCAGCGTAACAACAATTAGGGAAACATCCTGTATCTTTGGGAATTTCAAGAACAAAGAGCCAAACCATATATAGCGTACAATGCAACAGTTAAGATGAAAGTCCCCTTTCACCGTATGACAACTCGTTATTACATTTCAAGACAGCCAACCTCAGCGATTCATTTGGCTCCCATAATGTATGAAGCACTGAAAAGCTTCCCAAAGACGCTGATGTTGATGGAAAAAAGCACTGGACTACATTCAGTTGAAAACCAGGGTTTGTCAGCATCAGTGGTGCAAACCTGTATTTTCCACTACAACCCAAACCTACAGAATTAAAAAATACATCTAAATCACCCCGTGTATGTGCTCCCTAGGGCTGCCTGGGACCACCCTCAAGGCCAAGAGGCTGACAAGGGTCGGCATGACAAAGTCAGTCTTGGGAGTTCTGCAGAGGGGCAACGGGCAAGGCTGGAGAGGAGAGGACTGAACACACCGCCAGCTGAACGTTGAGGCCATGCACATCACCCGGACAGCAGGTTCCAAAGCCCTCCGAACCGCCTGTACGGACCCATCCTGAAGAGCCCACAACCCCCTGAAGCAAAGAACGGTGAGTTACGGCTGTCCCAGCTACGGCACATCCACACAGCAGGTACAATGAGAAACACAGCGTGAGAGCAGTGATGTGAGATCTCTGTCATCTCAGCCAAGAGCCTGAACAGAAAAGGACTTGAACAAGCCACCTGCAAGAACCTGGGTGTGTGGCTATGAGGACTAACCACAGTTAAGCCGAAATGCTTGTCCAGAAGAGTAACACCCCTGACGATCAGCAAGGATCCATGCCTGGACACACTAATCAGGGCTCGACTACTGCCAATCTTGTTCCAGAAGCCCACTAACATTGCTCAGCTAAACGTCCTTTGAGACTGCCCAGACTTCAGGGCTTGCCACAGCTCTCCTAGGAGAGTGGCTGGAGGCCCCCTCCTCCAGCAGAAGAAAGATGAGGATATCTCCTACCAGGACAGAGCAGTTTTTATTCCAGACTCTTCTGGGCCTAAAGAAACCTGTGGGATACTTCCCCTAAATAAATTAAAGTGTAATAGCGGGAGGAATTACGCAAGAGCTTGCGTTTCTAAGGTGATTAAGAACCATTTGAGTAGAATGATGGGAATCTGTTTCCCATGGGGAAGACACGCAGGAGCAGCCTGAGCCATTGAGTCAATCTATTTGAAGCAAATTTTTGCCGTTTGCCAGCACCGGCTGCTCGCCAGCACTGGCATTATGACAAGAAGCATCTCTGGTGTACAAAAAAAAACCCCACAAACACAAGCAAACTCTGTAAAGCACCTTGCTCTCCAGGTTTACACAAAAACGCACACGATGATGACAAACACGTAACTTGTGACCGGAAAGGTGAAAGCAACTCCTGAAGGCAGATTCTTAATCCAAAGGAAATTGTTTGGAAGTCTGATGAGCCCACAGAAAACAAACAAATCTTACAATAAAGTGCTAGAGTCCCAGTGATCCAAACGAAATAAGTGGTAGACACAAGCTAACGAACTAAAGAGATCTCTCCCTGAAAGCACTGACCAAGCGCCTTTAGAAATGAGGGCAAAAAACTGGAAAAAACATAGTCAGGAGTGATTGTGCGGGTCAAACCCAAAATACTCAAATGTCAGATGATCAACTGGCAGCCACTGAACAACACCCAAGCAAACGCTGCCTGCAGGAAGACTATTCAGGTAGAGCATTTAACGCCCGCAGCTGGCACTGTGTAGTCAGCCAGCAGACCGCCCTGGGCAACTCTCAGCTGACCAGAGCCCTGCCCGGCGTGGGTGCTCAAGGGAGGCACAGCAACACACTCCTCCTGAATCATAGAATCATAGAAT
>NW_010265120.1:55031-60781 GCF_000690775.1 Eurypyga helias | reverse complement strand
CGGAGGCCCCGCAGCGGGGAGGCGGTGTGAGGAGCTGGGACTTCCATCTCCGGTCGCTGGCCACGCACTGTCGGCAGCCCTAAGCGTTCCCTGTCTCGCTGCTGTCATTCTGTCCCTTGCGTGATGGGGAGACTCTGCCTTCTGTCCGACCTCGCCTCTCTCTGCTACCAAACCAAGGCCACCAGCCAGGTGGCATCTCTGCTGGCTTTTGAGAGGGTCAGGGTGACATCAGCCTGGTGCTACACGTGGCTGGGCTCGGAAGGAGAGTAAGGTAATTCCGTATTACAGATGCAGCAATAGCATCCTTGGGATATTACACGATCATAGTTGTGACAGTATGTTGTTACGGGTCTGTTGCTTTTGGTTAGTCAGTTTACAGCAAACGCAACAGACCAATAACAGCATACTGTCACAGTTCATGATAACATATAAACATAGGTAACTTTTGCCTTGCTTTTCCTTTGCTAAGGATGCATATGATGTTATAGCACAGCAGATACACAGTGTGTTATGACTGGCCTCTGTGCCACAGGCTGCGATTTTCCTAAGTGCAGGATGTGGTGGGAAAAAGGCAAAATCGAAAACAACTAGCATGCTTGAAACTCTAACCCTGTGCTGGTTTGGGTCTTCACTATGCTTGTTACGCTTGCTCCTGATTGTTACTAAGTTTGTGTAACTGTTCCTACGTGATGGAAATGAGTTCAGGGACATGTATGGCTCAGTACCAACTCCTCATCGTCTGCAGAGTCAGGAGCAGACCAAAGTGCCTTCAGTCACATCAGTAAAGGGTGAAGACTTAAGTACAGTTTTGCAGAACTAGGTTCTGTACTTGTTTTCATCCTTTACTAGTTCTTTTCCTGCTTCTGAGTTGTGCATGGGATTTCAGGAAGATTAGATTGTAAAGCCTGTATATATGAACCCATGGTAAATAGAAAGACTCAGTGTGTTTCTATTGGATGAGCAGTTGTTTGAG
The DNA here is from genome assembly GCF_000690775.1 of Eurypyga helias. Classification (NCBI taxonomy): domain Eukaryota; kingdom Metazoa; phylum Chordata; class Aves; order Eurypygiformes; family Eurypygidae; genus Eurypyga; species Eurypyga helias. The sequence continues at coordinate 59,808 of NW_010265120.1, read as the reverse complement.
ACCAAGTAGTGTTTAGCTCACATTAACTGCAGACCCATTTTCAGAACTAGACTCATTCCTTTCAGATAAACTAATGCATTAAGAGTATGGGGCAGCAACAGGGTACTGCTGCTTTTGTTGGACAGACTTGGTGCCTATTATCAACACTAAAAAAATACATAATTAATTAGCCAGGTTTGATCTTTCATTTGGGGGGAGGTCATGTTGAAGCACATCAGTAATGCTAAAGTAAAAAAAACTTTTCTGGTACCAAGACTGTTTTGGGTTTGTTGTACAGGCAGGGTACTGATACCAAGTTTCTAATTTGGCATCTGAAGCTTGTTGGCAAGGAGCTCCCTACGTGAGGCGTAGAATTGTGGTACCCTTGTCACACTGCATCAGGGAAGTCTCTGTGCAGATACTCTTGGTGCACATCATGTGACTTGCTTTAGCGTGTGGGATCTGGGGCCTTGTCCAGTTTGAGATGGAAGTTAGGGGAGGGGGAAATGATGACTGGTTTTTGTTTTGTTTTTAATTGAGACCTTGGCATTATAAGTTGGATTTTTGGGCTTGTTTGTTTCTTTTTTTTGTTATCAAGATATTTGCTACTTTCCATGAGGAGAAGGAATAACTTCCTTCAAATATGCCTTTTAAAAAGTAATGAATAGGTATTATGTCTGAATTTTAGGTAATGGTATGTGTAAATATTAGGCTTTTTTGGTGTTTAACCCTGCCGTCTGACTCCTAATGGATCCTCTTTTCTAGTATAGTTGTGTGTTTTGGGTTTCTCTGCCTTTCAGAACTAGGAGGGAAGCTGAAGGGTCTGACCCGGTGCCTTCCTTCCAAGGTGTGTTGGATATCTTTCCAGTGCAATGTGGCGTTAAAACTTGGGGTTTTTCCATGAAATCAAGATCTTTGTTAAAAACAACCATTGTGATTCATGCCCTGTGACTGTTCTTTCACAGCATCTTGTCTTTAATGAGGACCATTAGTAGATGTTCAGAGATAAGGATAAGTTTAGATTTTGATTGGAGGGAACGGTTTGGCGATGTTTTCCCTGGCTTTGGCTATTTGAGGTTTAACTACGTTGGAGGATATTCCTAAATTACTGTGTTCAATAGTCTCTGATAGAGGTTTTGTCTCAAATAATTAGTTAATGGTTGTGAATGTCCCTTCCACGGGGGCCAGTAACTTGGTGTAAGCTGCTCCCTGTAGGCTTGGTTATCCTTCAAGAAAAGGACCAAGCCTTGTCCCACTGCGTATTTGAGTACTTGCTGCAGAGTGGCTAGTGGACTCTTAAATAAGCTTTCTTAACGTAATTTACACAGAGTTAATGCAGACACAAGGGTTTGGAAGCAGTGCACCGCGCAGCATCTGCTCAGCGTGCCAATCCCCGTCCCTCAGGTGCAGACTATTCTTGTCATGTGTGTTTAAAAAAAGGCAAAAAAAAATCATAGGTGACTATGGAAAACTGGTGTTACATGGAGGCAGAGAGGAGAAGAGGGATGGGGAACTACGTGCCTGGCTAGGATTGTCTTCTGGTTCCTCTGCAGTCTAGTGAACAAGTTGCTGCAATATAGGGCAGCCGCTCGAATTTTCTTTTGCCTTGACTTCCATCCTGCGTGGCAGCTGTGGGAGAGACACAAGAGACCAAACTTGCCTCTGTCAAATACCAGTGTCTCCAAAACAAGATGAGATACCTTTCCTGTCTGCATGGATACTGACATTTGGTATCTGAAACTAGCTTAGACCTAGAAGCTTGGCAACTTCTGTGCCTCTTCCTGCTTTTGTGTTTAGTAAAGGGAGACTGGAGCTAGCAGCTTGCCTGTAGTACAGAGTTTGTATTCACAAAGGAAAGCTCAGTAGTCCCTGAACCACTGCTCCCTCAGGAGTTCATTAATGTCATTAGAAGTTGAGTTCTATTTTTAGAATATTCCTCGAATCCAGGCACTTCCTTGTCTCCTAATGACTTTAAGTACAAACTCGAACTGTGCTACGAGCCTTCAGAGCATCTGAATTTTCAAGGCTTTCAGAAATGTAGTATGAGAACTCTTCTCCAAGATCTTCTGTAGAACAGAGACTTCATTTGTGACTAAAAATATCCCTTGATCTAGGTGTTCTGTGCTTAAGCTCATCTTAGTAATGCAAAGACAAAAAAATGAAGCAGTTTTAAGCTTTAAAAGCTTTTCTTACCATTCTGGCACGTGAGGAAACAAATGTTATACCATTTGTGAACACATCTGTACTATAGTTGTGCATCCATACATGAATAGTTTTAAAAAACGTCTCGCCTTGCGGAAGTGTTCTAATGGTTTCTTTAATTGCATGTTGTGAAATAAATAGATTGTGTTTGTTTACGAGGCACCCGCTGTGGGCAGGTGATGGTGGAGAGTGTCAGTAGATGTAGGATGAGCAGTGCCTTCTCCCTAGCCTGATGGTTAGGGCGTCTGCTGGTAGGACTTCAGACAGCCATCAACAGTAATGGAATGGTCCTCGGAGTAGGGACCAGTCTCTAACCTCCCATTTATGTATCTTTTAAGTGATCGATATGGGAGAGCTACAAATTAAGGAAACATTTTGCCCAAATAATTTGAGACATCTGCTGCCCTGTAGTCTTGTTGTCAGGGAAGGAATGTTGGATGAAATCCTGTTTACTCTGCAAGCGTTAATTTTCTCTTGTTATCATTCCATCTGTAAGCTCTTCATATTTTACATAAAGTACGTACTTCTGTGGTAGGAATTAACGTGCCTAGAATTTTTTATCAGGAAGTTAGAATTGATATAATTGTGCACTCCCAAAATTACATGCACCAAAGGTGGAGGGGCCGGCTACTTGTAAGTCGTTTTGCGCCATACTACAGTATGCTCGTCTTGCACTGAGTTCCTCCTGTGGGGCAGACAGTGTCTTATCTTGGTTCAGCAAGGACTCTGGACTCTTCCTGTGTGGTTTTTTTGGTGTTATGGGTTTTTTTGTCTGTTTTCTTTCTTTCTTTTTTTTTTTAAAAAAAAAAGCCTTGTCACCCAAATAGGTAACGCTAACTTGCAGTGCATGGCAGCAGTGTGTGGAAAGGCTTGGTGCTGGCTTACATATTCTTCCCTTGAACTGTTTTGAAGCCACAGTGGGACTGGGACCATAATGTAATTGCTGTGCAGGTAAATTGCCCTGGCAGAGGCTAGTATCCTGACCCTCAAACTTCCATGCGGCTATTTGGTGTGTTCTCGAAACCAAAACAACTTGTCGCCTGTGTGCTGATTGCTGTAGTGTAATACATCTGAGGTCTGCAGTCATAGAATCATAGAATCACAGAATGGTTTGGGTTGGAAGGGACCTTAAAGATCATCTAGTTCCAACCCCCCTGCCATGGGCAGGGACACCTTCCACTAGACCAGGTTGCTCAAAGCCTCATCCAGCCTGGCCTTGAAGACATCCAGGGATGGGGCATCCACAACATCTCTGGGCAACCTGTCCCAGTGCCTCACCACCCTCTCTGTGAAGAATTTCTTCCTGACATCTAAGCTAAACCTCCCTGATTTCAATTTATACCCATTACCCCTTGTCCTATCACTACAGGCCCTTGTAAAAAGTCCTCTCCCAGTACCCTTGTATGCCCCCTTCAGATACTGGAAGGCTGCAATGAGGTCTCCTCGAAGCCTCCTCTTCTCTAGGCTGAACAAGCCCAGTTCTCGCAGCCTTTCGTCATAGGAGAGGTGCTCCAGCCCTCTGATCATCTTCGTGGCCTCCTCTGGACTCGCTCCAAGTGGTCAATATCCTTCTGATGTTGAGGGCTCCACAGCTGGACGCAGCACTCCAGGTGGGGTCTCACCAGAGCAGAGTCCTTAAGGACCTGCCTCGTAGTGTCTCAGAGCTCCTCCGGTGTCATCCTAGAGAGGTTACAGTAATTCCATTGTGGGAACTGTGCTGCCTTTCGACTCCTGGGGTGAATTGTCTGACCTGTTGAGTGGTCCTTGGCGAGTCCTGCTAGCTAAACTTACCTGAGCTATGTACGTCCAAAGCAAAACAGTCCCACCAGGCCCCCTTCAGCCTTCTAGATATTGGTTGCTTGAGACAGATGGCTTTATCAGAAGAGCTGATAGTTCCGTTGTCATGCAGAGATGAGTTTATATATAGGATGAGGAAAACCACAGTCAGCTGTTCCCACAGCACAGGCCCTTCCACAGGAGTAGGCAAGAGGCAGCATACTGAAAAGCCTGGTATTTGCAGGGTCTGGCTGTTTCACACAGGTCAATCTAATGTAAGTGAGCGGGCTCCTCTCCTTGTAAGGAGTGACCAAATGCCACTTTATATCTAAGCTCCCTCCCTTACAATGCTTGCAGATCCGTCTCTGAACTGGTAGTAGCTTTGGACCTTTCAAGATGAACATCTTTCTGTCTAGATATGGCTAATGCTGGTGGAAGTAGTTCAGAGCACAGATGTCTGAACCTTTGCTCTTTTCAAAATAATGTCAGAATGTTGCCTTTTTAATCCCTCTGGGGGAAGTCAGCCCTTCGCAGGTCAGAGATGCAGTGGGATTTTGTCACATGTCAGGATTGACTGGGACAGTGGAGTTTCAGACAAGGTGTCTAGGCTTCGGTTGAATTTGGACAGTGAAGTCCAGATTAAAGTGTTTTTGGACTAGTGATTTTGACCTTGAAATTTCTGACATTGGGACTTTATTCTCGCATGTCTACAGAACAGAACAAACCTTCCTGAAAACAGACAGAGCTGAAGAAGACAGCATTGTGACAAATGTGGCTTGTGGCAAGCTTTCCTTTAAAACTAAATATGCATAGACCTTTT
>NW_010265120.1:0-55000 GCF_000690775.1 Eurypyga helias | reverse complement strand
TCAGCAGGAGTTTGATGTTTAGAAGACCTCAGTAAGCATCCCCAAAGCTTAATTGCCCTTGAGTAAGCATCCTCACCTCCTGTGTATAGAAATGATGAAATCATGGCAGGAAAGGGTCACCATATGTGTACGCATGGATTAGATCAGGGCCTGTCTCAGTTCTCTGTTAGTCAACCACTTCCTTTTCTTACTCTTTTGTTTCTTACTTCAGTTTGTAAGTGGTCCAGAGCAGGTACATGCATGTGGAGGATTTAGTGTAGGGTGTCCCTGCCCATGGCATGGGAGTTGGAATTAGATGATCTTCAAGGTCCCTCCCAACCTAAACCATTCCATGATTTGATGTCCGGTCCTGTCCTGTCCAGCACTTAGTGCAGTTTAGTGACTTCATACTTCTGTGGTCCAAAGACGTCACAGGCAAATGGTGTCTCCTCATAAGCTGACTTCTTGCAGAAGTGACAAATATTACTTGGTATGTTTTCTCTATTGAATTATTAAATTATATTTTATGTAACTTATGTTTTATATTTGAATATTGAATTACATCTTGAGTACAGAAAATCCTAAACATTTCTTTTAGCTTATTTGAGTTGTCATTCTGATATGTATGCTTTAAGTGGGTGTTTCACTTAGTGGGGAATGGGGGAGGGGATCAGGATTACTTCCTTACTGCTGCCTTAGCGTTTGGTTTATTTGGTGACCATGGACATGTCTGGCCTTAGTGTTAACAAATAATTATTCATAGAAGTCATATCCTCTTCATAGAAGAAGTGAAAATTCTGAGATGTTCCTGTACCCCAAATCTTCAAAAACAAAGCCAGAATGCCATTTCCTGGTTCTGGTGCAAGCAGCCAGAGCTCTGATGTTTGTAATGCTCCATGCTTCAGCCTTAAAGGCACTTCAGTGACCTTACAGGCAGAGGTGCCTAACACAGGGACGGTGATGTGGCACATCTTCGCTGTCGCCCTTGTGAGAGGGACTGAGAGGACAAAGCTGGTGGAAGAACTTGGTACATGTTGTGTGCTTTTGCCTGCCTCTTTGATAACCTAGGATTTATTTGAACATTTGAGGCTTGGGAAAGATATTGCTTGACTAATTGGACCTTTCCTAGATTGGTTTATGTGGGGGAAAAGGGCCGCCTTGGACTGGAGGTTGGTACATGGGTAGGCTCATAAGCGTTTGAATTGTCATGCAGAGGATAGCCATTGCTGTCCTTGTGGGATGGGAGGAAGTGGGCTAGGGCAGAGGAGGTAACTCCACAGCCTGGTAAGAAAATCAGTTTCTCCTTAAATACAGTGGTGCAAAGCTGATTTCTTGTTTATGCTGGTGAGTCTAGGCAAATAAATGCAGGAAAAGATGGGGTTTTTTAATCTTGGCATTGATGATGTCAGTTTGGATCTGGCTTTGACCTGGATGAAGTGGTCTCGGAGCTGGAGGTGTCAGACTAGAGTATTTCTGACCTCAGGATGCCAACTGGCAGGGTTGCCTTTCTGGTGGTCAGGTGTCAAGGGCCCATGAAATGTTGGCTTTTGCTGATTGTCACAGCTATTCAGATATCTAAACCAAGAGAAATCAATGCATGAGGAGTACTTGGTTAAAAGCTTGTGGACAAATGCCTGTGTCCAGCGAGCTGTGTGTGTGTAAATTGCATTCCAGTATTTAGCTATAACTCATCAATAGTGTTAAATGGTTGCTTACGGTTCAGATGCTGATGTGCCTTTTATGGTTTAAAGATGAGTGCTCTCTCTGGAAGCGTCTGCTCTTCAGTACTGCTTTTTCTACAATATTCTTACAGACTTCCTATGGGCTGCCTTCTCTGTCCTCTTCTGCTTCATGAAGTGCTGCAGGCAGTGCTTGGAACGTTCATATTTTAGAAGTTCAGGGTGGGTGCACTTTTTCTTCCTTTCTCCTCCCTGCCTTTCCTTGCTCCACAACCTGCCTTTGCCCAGGGAACTGTGGGGTTTTTTTGTACTCCACTTTCTGATCTGTTTCTGCCTTTGAGGGACTGCTTTCATTCTGCTAACAGGTTAGGTTTGCCTGTAGTAAGCCATGAGCTTTCCAGGGTTGTCTGAAATGGGTTGCTATATGAGTAAGGAAAAGCTCCCCAGGCTGTTTCTTCCCACTTGCAACTTAGTAAGTACTGATTAGCCAGTTCTCTCATATGCTTACCAGCATATCTTCATTCCCTAAGGCAGCAAGGCCTCTGTGGGATGTCTCTGGGCTAACCTTAGTGATGTTTGTTGCTTGCGGAAAACACTGAGGGATGCAGCACTACAGCTGTCCTTAAGGCAGGAGGTTCCCAGCTGCCTAGGAAGGTGCCATCAAGGTGCACATTTATCCTCTGACTCTTTAGCATGTTTTTTCTGATCAGATAGTGTTGTCACTTGAGGGCTATGGAACTTCTAGGGAAAGCGATGGTGGGGCGGAGGGTGGAAGGAGGCAACAAGAAATGTAAAGGATGAAGTGTAGGGGGAGTGCCAGGCTCTGTAGCTGCCCTGTGCCCCACACTCCTTTGTTCAATAAGGTGGGATCTCAGGGTCTTTGATCAGTCAGATCCTTCTATTAATCCGAGTATATATTGCATGTTGTCACCTGGCCATTTGTCATGTAACAGCGATGCTAGTCTGCTAGTGTGCTTCGTGGATGTGAGGTTGTAAATGGAGCTCTTGGTGTCTAGGACTTAAACCTAGCGGTGACTTGATAAAGAATTGGCAGCATGTGGAAGTGTAATTGCTTGTGTGGCATGTATTCTGTTGGGATAAATGCTGGAGTACCTATCAGTTTTTCCTTGGGAAGGATTCAAAGGATGGACATGAAAGGTGTTTGTGTGACCAGAGGCAGACCTCTTCTGGGAGGCACCTGGACTCACTGCTTAAGTCATGCTTGATGCATTAACAGAAACAAGTAAAAGGGCAAAGGAGTGGCTGTTTATGTCCTTAAATCTTGAGCTTGTTTTGTTTATTGTCACAGTGCACATAAATCTGGAGTTACTGGAGCAGAAAGAATAACTTGCCTCTTTTTTTTTTTTTTAGCCAAAATAAATAAAAGCTCTCAGTTGCCATGTCCATAAAATAACTTTTTTCTCTTTGTTTGCAGTTACACTGTCTCATATCACACAGCTGGTTCTGAGTCACAACAAGCTTACAAGTAAGTATACTTCTGTTTTTGGACTTCATTACAGGCAACAAACAAATCCCCCAACAAACAAACCAATAAAACCCAACCTACCAAACTCTGAACTACTTGCTGCATGAGCTGTAAGATAGCACGTGTCATTTCAAACGTGTATTAATGCAAAAGTCTCACTTAAGTCTTTGTGCATTTGCAGATGGATAAGTGTAGGAAAAAATGAAAATATTCTAGCACATAAGCCCTTATTCCCTGGGTGCACTTTATTAGGTACTAATGTGTTGGTTAGAGGGTTGGTATCCATTTCCTACTAAAATGATGGCCACTGTGTGAGTAGTTCTGAGATGTATGAGTTAGTTGTTCTAGGCCCTGTTTCTGATTGTATAGGTTCTGGCATCTTCCTTTTTGTTTTTGTCCCTATTGTAGTTTTCAAAGAAATCTCAATGTATTTATAAATATGACCAGCCATTTCCAGCTGTCTAACATGTAAGTGAAGACTGATGGGCAAATTCAGGCAGGGAAAATCATAAGCGTTGCTGTTAAACATGCAGCTCTACCCCTGGTTTAGACAGCCACGAAGTTAAAAGTGGCTGGGAGCTGAGAGAATGTTTTGGGAAATCATTATGGTAAACCTGCTTTGGGCATATTACCATCAGCCACTGATGGAGTTGGGTCACAGGGCTGTCCAGCTGGTGGCTTTTGTGTTCCCTCAGGTCCGTCCCTGCAAGGAGATGCTTGTCTCTCAAACTGAGCTGCTTAAAAGCCAGGCAGTTCATTGTATACAGCCACTTCAGCATGACTTGACTATTCTGGGATTTGTAAAAATCCTGCAACTTTTGAAAGCTAACAGACTTCCAAGGACTTAATCATCTCTTCCACATAGCACCTTACAAACCATAAATGTCACTAAAGGGTGAGTTCACCCGAACACGCAACTGCCTGGGCAGGTAGCAGATACTGACCTTGCTCTGAGGAAGAGAAGAGAGACTGAAACTCCTGCAAGGAGACTTGAATCACTGTAAACGCGGCTGGCTGAGAGCTGAGCCTGGCGAGGGTGTCGTGCTTCAGCGTGAGCACCAGAATGAAAAGCTGACTAACGTGTCTTAGTTGTAGACCTGACTGGGGGTGGAAAAAGAGAAGGTAATAAGAGGTGTCCAAGAAAAATGTTGTCTTTAAACAAATGGTGTACTCTGTATTTTTCTTGAATAGCTAAAGCAGTTTTAGTTTTCTAAATACCAATTTAAGGATTGCCACTACTCTAAAATTGTGTTGCATTGTCTCAACTTTTAATTCCTGCTTTCTTCTAAAGTAGCCCTTAGATCAGTAGGCTGCAAGTGTATCTGTTGTCTCAGCCAAGGGATTCTGTCAGCCTTTTTAATTGCTGTGTTTAGGTTTCTTTTATGGCAAGGTAAACCCACTGCTTCTCCTGAAAACTAACTTAGGAAGTCTGAAACTTACTATTCTTTCACAAATTGATGTAGGCATTTAAATAGACAGCACACATTTTTAAAAGGCTAAATTTCAAGTTCATATTCTCGCATTTGACACTGTTGACCTAATCTTTCAAGCTACGTAATTAATTGTCTTAGCAGATTGTTCTTAAAATGGCGAGGAAGCTGGTGGCAGTGACACTTGACATGCTACACTAAGGTCATATTAGCATCTTCTACTCATTTTCTGCCGTTTAAATGAGTGTTTCACTTGCTTTTTTTCTGCTGTTTAGAGTAAATATGTCTATCTGGAAGAATAAATACATGTAAAAACTGGATATGCATATTTTTACATAACCGTAGTTCATATTTTTGCCAGCAAACTCTAAGTAAAGTTTCATTAGCAAGTATGAGGACTGCTTTGTTAAATCCATTATACTGCTTAGAATATTTTTGTGGCATGGGTTTTGTTAATATTTTTAGCATGCCAGCATTCATACAGCTGGCGCTTGTGTATCTACATGTTGTTGTGGTTTAACCTTATCTGGCAATTAAAACCACACAGTGGCTTGCTCACACACATACCCCTCCAGTGCAGGAGGAGAGTTGGAGGAAAAGACAGGGAAAGCTCATAAAGTTGAGATAAGAGCTATTTAATAATATATAATAATATAAAACGTATAAGTGGCACCCCAGGCCGCTTCCTGCCTCAGAACGGCGCATGTGCCCCGAGCCTGACTGACGTACCATGAAACACTTAGCTGTTCTGGGCCAGCTGACAGCACTGTGAAGAAGAGGAGCTCGTTCCTGCCTGAAACCAGCACAGTGTCTAAATCATTCACTATCAGAAGTACTCAAATCCACATTGATTTTTCGGGAGAATATGAGGCTGGATTTTTTTCAGCTGTCTGGTGCTGTGCTAATGTAGGTGTCTTGAACTGGCTGCTGTCTGCTCTAGGTAACGTAGGAAACGGTTGCATGTGTCCTTTGCTGCTTGATGAGAACTTTCTGTGCTTCAAAATGAGAAGCAAGACTCTAGGAGAAGCTAAACAGCTGCGGTTCTGCAGTTTTATTGACTCAGTTGCTGCGTCAGTGGCAAACCTGGGATGATTCCACTTTGGGGTCTCCTCTGACAATCTAGTTAAAACTTGATGGAGAAAGTGAATGGTTTTGTTTTTTCTTAAGTCAATGTAGAAATATGAGCCAGTGTCTTCATATGTTATCTTGGTAGTTTTTTGTTCTATCGTTTAGTGATTTAAGGCCTTCTCTCCAGTGTACAGCTGAGAAACAAAGTTTAAGACAGTCGTGCTTATGCTCTTAGGATCAGACAACCAGGCTAACTCAGGTGTCTTTTGAACCCATTGGCTAACATAAAATTAAATGGAAGTTCCTCAAACTTGTGGAAATGAGTGGCTGAATGATAGAGATCTGACCTTCAGTTTGGTGGATTCATTTGGGTAGATGTGACCAAGTTGGTTTTGTTCCATGTCATTTGGTGGTAGCTGGGGAACATCCAGGTGACATTCACCTCAGTGTGATCATTAATAGGACATGAATAGTGGTAGGGAGTTAGGGTCGCTGTGCTGGAGGGGTATGTATGGAAGGAGTTGGGGTCACAGGACATACTCCTGTAGAAACCATGCTTGGTAGTTTGGACAATCAAAAATACAGTTCCTGCATCTTCTGTGCAACAGTAATAATTTTTGTGTACCCATTCTGTTGTTTTATGCACTTCTACTTTGGACCATTTCACCCAAGTTCCAGTCGAATGTAACTTCTCTTGAAGTCCGCAGCAATCTTGGCCACTTGCTCTTTCTGACACCCCTATGTGGGGTGAAAGTGAACTTAGGGTGTTGGTGTAGATGTGTTTGTGCCTTGCAGGGCCAGCCAGCACGCTGCTGCTGCTCCGTGGTTGATGCTGAGTGGCTGTGCCAGTCGCATGTTACACTGTGCTTAGTTTCAAACAGTTTGGACTGTCATGCGGCTTCTGAAGTTTTGTATTAAGGAGTTTCTCATAGAAGTTCTTGAAATGAAACTTTGTCCTTCTTTGTTCAAACCTCTTCACCTAGAGCTCGTGGTTTCATAATGGTTCTGGGGAGCAGTTGGGAATTGCAGAATACTGGGATGTCTGGGGAGCCCAGGTCAGGGGGAGGAAAGGCATATTGCCAAGCTTGGGTGTCTTTTCTACTCTAGGTCTTGCCCCATGTCATTACAAGCAGAATGGTTTGGAGCTCTGGGGGACAGTGTAAAATAGATGAGTGAGTATAAGGGTTTTTTCCCAGCTGGGAATAAGGTTTGTGTATCACATTGTCTTGAGGGCTTAGCTTTTTTTGTAGATTGGTTCCACTAGAACAACACATGGGTGCCTTTGACTAAGAAAATACCTTGGCAGGCTCGACTGAAGTCAGCAGGTAGATGAGGCTTCACCTTTTGGTCCCCTTATGCCACTAGATTTGTACGTCAGCAACAATTGGAGTAGAATCAGCAACAGAGAAATGCCCATTTTTAAAGGAAACTGTTTGAGCATATATATTGTGGCTTATGCCTTACCTGATTCTGTTTTTTCCTTGCAGACCAGCTTTTGTGAACTATTTTGCCATGAAGTGGGGCTGGAGCTTCTAGACTTGAGAGCTAGACTAACTTAAGGTTTTCTACCTAAAGTGTATACAAGATGTCACATCCTAGTATAATCACACCTTCCTTGCTGTTCTGATAAGTTCGCCAATTAAAACCCCTGGATTACACGAGTAGAAATGTGCTGGAAAAGCTTTCAGAAGCTGAGGTTAACTGTAGTCCAACCCAGGAGTGCACAGAGAGGAAGATGTGAGTGGAAAGCAGGCTGGGTTGTTAAAGGTCGTGCAAGTGTTGACGATGTGTACATGTGCTGGTCATCAGTACGACTGCAACTGTTACGCTGCCAACTGGGATGCTCCCTTTTCACTTATTGGGATGTTTTTGACTTGCAGTACCGTAGCAGTTATTTGAATTGCCTGCTTGAGATAATTAATTGACACTGTAATCATTTGGAGAATCTCTGTAGAGATCCTACGTTTTGTCATTATGCGGCCTTACCTGAGTCCCTGAGTGTTTCTGCAGTGGAAATACCGGTATTACCGGTTTTGTCCGTTAGAGGTCACTGTTTAAATAGCTTTAGCAGTATTTTTCCTCGGAAGACGCTTATGCTCCTGCTGGGTAGTGCTGGATAGCAGCTTAGTTTTTGCTGTTCTCAGTCTCCTTAGCCTCAGGTGATCCTGTGCTCACCAGCTTCACCACATTCCTGCACCTCCTTTAAACGTTCTAAAAAGTTGTTTGCTATTCATAGCTCACTCCTGACAATTTTTGTATCCTTTTGCTCTCATGGTCTGATTCCTTGCCCGTTATTATCAAATGTCTGAATGATGAGAGATTGGGAATAATTGTTTTTTCCTCAAACCTCCCCTGTATTACCTGATGGGTTTTCTGTCCTCCTCTCCCTTTTCTCTGAGCTGCTGTCCTATACTGTCCTCTGCTCTTTCCACTGCTGCTTCCTTGATTCTCAAGTGTAACCCTTTACTCATCTTTAGTCTTTTCCTTTTTGTGAAGGGATGCATTAGTATTTTGCTGCTGGTTTCCATTTCCACACCCGAATTTTGTTTGAGTTCACTTTCCAACCCATGGCAGGGGGTTTGGAACTAGGTGATCTTTAAGGTCCCTTCCAACCCAAACCATTCTATGATTCTGATCCATTCAGCATAGCTGTATTTCATTGGTCATGTTCCTCTGACAGCCATGTGATAACACTTTGTCATCCTTGTGCATTTTGCCTTCTTCCAGCAGAACAGTTCAAAACTTTTCTCCTTTCTTTTCCTGCTGGCACAGCTTATTGCTGCTTTGCTCTACCATCACCTAAACTGTCTTGCTCTCTCTGCCTCACCAGCACAGAAACTGGTCCATTCATTGCTGTTAACCCTCTTGACTTGATGTTATTTAACATGCTGCTAAAATCCCTTGGTGTCATGTTTATGTTAGGGCGTCTTCTTCGTAAGTCACCTTTCTGGCTGTAGCGTATACCTAGGTGTGTTGGAGCTAGTCCAGCGGTGGTTAGCAACGCTGCATCTGTCTGTCCTGAATTCCTTCCTAGTCTGGCTGCTTTGTCTTCTCCAGACTGCAGTGTCCCACTGGTGGTGTCTGACACTTTGCATTTTGCCTGGTATCAGGTTATTTATAGAGCGAACTTAACTGACTTCTTGAGGGGACTAGATGTCTGTATACTCTTTTTGTTGCTTTTTGTGTTCTCCTCTACTTTGCTTCTGCCTCTGCTTCCTTCTGGCAAGTCATTCCACACTGTTGTACTGACACGATATACCCCAAAATGGTGCAAGTAAGCTACCTGTGTAGTGAAACTAGGATTGTGTCGGAAGCCCAGGACTTCTGCCTGACAGTGGCCTGTCAGTTGGGGTTGGGAGAAGTGCTTTAAATTAGCTGTAGCCTTTTGCTTTTGTTACGTTTTTTGATTTGGTTTTACTTCCTATTTCTGGTGCGGGGATCGCTAAAGGCAAGTATCTTTATGAATGCAGTGCACAGGGGGATATGAGAAGGAGGGAGGAGATCCCTATACATATGCCTTACTAAATTTGTGACATCTGAGTTCTGCACAAATGTTTAGATTAAATACCTTGTTAGCTTTTTTCTTTTCTCCCTGAAAAAACCCCAAACTTAAACCTTTGGTTCTGAGAAAGTACAGATGGTAGAGCATTTTAGCTTTAAATAATACAAATTTTGGTTTTAAGAAGCTTTGGGAGAATGAAGCAGAATAATTTGAGTTTTGTGCTGTAATGGTATAAAGAGTGCATGCTGAAACTACCCCGATTTATGCCTAAATTAAATTGTGAAAGTTTGTGCTGTAGGGCAACAAGGTCTGTTTTGCATCATAAGTAAGCATGCGTGCGAAATGCAATGCTAGACACAAATCACTTGTCTTTCACGTAGTTCTTCAGAGGTGGTTGTTCTTATAAAAAAAGGAGTTAATATGTTCGCAGATATAAGTAAGCATGCGTACGAAATGCAATGCTAGACACAAATCACTTGTCTTTCACGTAGTTCTTCAGAGGTTGTTGTTCTTATTAAAAAGCATCTGCGAACATATTAACTCCTTTTTTTATAAGTCTCAGTGTATTCTGGCATGTAATTTTAGTAAAAATTTCTTGTCTTCACTTATCTCCCAGTAGCTTAAAGTAGCTGTAGTTTTTTTGTGGAAGCCCCATATAAATGATCTTTCTCTGTGTGTGTACAGGTTGTAATGTGGCAAGAGGATCTCCAACAATTCTAAATACAGGCAATTTTGAAGTTGGCATTTTCAAGGCTGGTGAATGTTGCACAAGTGAACTCAACTCATTAAAGAGCTTAATTATGTATCATCTTAAAGAATACTGTTTGACAAGCAGAGTGGAATTTTTTTTGTTTCTAATGTTGGAGTACAAATGTCAGAAGGTCTTTATTTGGTCTAGGTTGAGGGGAAACTGGATTTAGTTTAGTATACTTGGTTTTGTTCTCTACTAGAACAAAAAATGCATTGAAAAAAATCAGGTGTGTGGGTTTGAAGTGGTTAACAGCACAGCATTTTCCTTCAGACCACTGGTCCCTCTGGCCTCTTACTCCTTCCCTGTGTCAAAAATACTGTTGAGTGAAATAACCCTCAGGGTGAAGTGATTGCCCGTCCTCAGCTATAGATCAGGAAATTTGTGGTAACTTGGTTTCTCTTGTCTAGGAGGAATATCTGCTGTAGCTGGAAGAGAGATGTATAGTCAACTGGAGCCTGGGATCAGCTACAGTAGAGGCACAGAGGGGACTGCCTACCATACAGACTCACAGGAGTGGCTTTAAGCACTGGGTATGGGGAGTCCAATTCATTCCCAGCTCTGAGGGCTGGAAGAACATCATGTGTGAACACAGGTGCTGATTTGACTTTACTGACAGTGCAAGCAGGATTTTGTAAACAAGCACGGCTACACACGCATCCATGTTGCTGAGTAAGAGGCTGAAGTGACCTTGACCTGTGAGGGGTAACTTATAGTGTCCGTTCAAGATCTGTTGTTTAGGGCATCTTTGGTGAGTCACTCTTGTAAACTGCAGAAACCATGTTCAATAAAGAAAATATTGAGGGAGGGGAGGTGAACATGCTGAACTTGAGCTGGTTTGATTTTACTTGTCAGGTACTGTGCAGTAGTGTGAAGCTGAAAAAATCATGCTTAAACAACTTATACAGACTCAGTGAATTTTAGTGAGGCCATTTGCAATTGTATTTGGTGGAAGCCTAATAATCTCAATTTGACACTATCTGCTAAAGTTCTTTAGTCCTGCAGAAGTTGTTTTTCTTAACCATTCCCTGCTCTTGAAATATCAGCACATACAGATGATCTGACCTGTAACAAGGGGATGTAGCCTGTGTTCTTCAACTTTTTGCATGGTGTACCACGTGGTTTTTCTTCCTGACATAAAAGGAAGATAGGGCAGTATCTTGGCTGAACTGTGCACTCCTCACAATTACTGAAGATGCTGTGCTTCACTAACAGTACTTCCATGTCACGCTTGTTTGGAAAGCTAATACTCTGTTTTCTTCAAAATTATTTGTAGAAGTGAAGGCACATGTTTATATCCACGTTTTTATACCCATCCTCACTTGAACAGTACTGTACCTTACTGCTGTAAAAAAAGCTAACAAACATCAGATTTTTGTGAGCTGTTCTGGTATGGTTTCAGTTCTCTGCTGTTAGGCGGTTTATTTTCAACCTAGTAATCCTTTCCTAACCTCAGCCTCTGGTTTCTGGTATTTCTCTCCAAACTCTGAAACACATCTTAAGCTTTCGTCTCAGAGAACAGATCTATCCTTTGTCTTCACTAGATGTCACTTGATTCCCAGTCTCTTCTCAGCCTTTCTTATGCTCACAGCACTTGTCCTTAGACTCTGGCTTCTAAATTAAAACTGTGTATTGATAAATTCCTTTGTTAGCACAGTAGCATATCAGTGAGCTATAGTATAATTTAAACATGTGTTTATGAACATTTTCATAACTGCAGTGCTTCCGTGGATAATTGAAAAAAAAGTACTTTGGTTTCTGGAACGAGTTGAAGACTAAGGGGACAAGCTTGTTTTTAATGTTTTCAGTGTGAGGAAGGTTAGTAATGTTAGCAATCTATCTTTGGAGGAGAGTGGAGGGAGGGCAAAAGGGGAAATTTGAACTACATAATGTGTAAATTAAGTACTGTATGCTTCACTTGGGATCAGGATTCTCTCCAGTTAGCTGCCAAGTATGATATCAGCATGCCTATGAATATTTAAAACGAAAACTGTTGTGTTCTCCCTCTGCTAATTCCTCTTTCATTTTGGTGAAGCTGATTGCTTCCCTCTCAGTATAACAGAACCCTTGTCAAATTAATCTAAACTTGACTCCAGCTCTGTGAGTACAGTTATATTGGATGCACAGAATGCATTATATATTTAGTATTCTAAATTCTTCCTCCCCCATGAAGTGTGAGTAACATTTCATGTCTTTATGACCTTTAGTCTAAGGGATCCTTACTCATGAGAAGTTCCTGTTGACGCTAACCGGATTAGCAACAGCCTGCAGAACTGGGTTTATTATACTGTACAGCCCACAGGTTTTACTTCAGGCTTCAGAAGTAGGTTCTTGCCCTTGGCAAGCAAACCTTACCTGGGATCTACAGTGGACTGATAGCGCTCTCTAAGGTCTGTGTTGAGTTCTCTTTACTCTGTATGACTCTTGACCAGCTTTTGAGTGGAACAGTTTAATGAGAAACTGGCATGGTCTTATAAATCTTCTCTGACAAGTGGTGCTATTTTAATAGCTCTTCTGGATAAATATTCCCTTAGAACCTGTAAAGGTTTGGAGTACTACTGAACGTCGTGTTCCTAGGTACTGCAAAATTAGTTCATTAACTAAAGAAAGATTCTGAAAAAACAGGGACTCAGCAGTTTATAAAGATTTAAATGCCAAAAAACTAATAGTATGTGAAATTAATAAAATTCTTATTTCACTTTGTCTGATTCAAACCTCATTGAATTCAATTGGAGCTTTTCTGTAGCCTTCGAGTCATGTTTGAGGAGATATTAAGCTTACTCGCACACAGTTTTATCAATAGGCAGGTATTACAGATACCATTTTCCAAGCAGCAGTGGGACAGTGTTTTTGAACATTGGGTGTTAAGGTATAAATGACCAGAAATGTTTCTTGGTTTACATATCCTGTGTTCCTCTCATGGAGACTTCACATTTTTAGTAAATGATTTCACTTGCCCAATTGGGTAGTTCATTGACTCTTGTCACGTTTTTCATCTGAGCTTCTGTGTCAAAAACGTTTTATATTTTAGTTTTAAATTTTAAAGAAAATTTCGATATGGGTCTCTAATTAAGGAGTGTCTTCAGAAATGTTTGATTTAATGTTCATCACTAGTAACTACAAAAAAAACCTAGACTAGAATTCATCTTTTAGATGAAAAGCAAATGGAGACTTTGTCTTGAAAATACCTGAGTTTGTTTACTTTTAAAGTTGTGAGTATTCGTGTTGTTTTCCAGTGCTTTACAGAAGCTTTAAGAGTAATAAACCTGGAGATCATTTGCAGAAACAGGGATTTTTCTGAAGCCTCTGCATTTCAGCTGTATGAAGGGGGCCCTGCCACCACAAGAGGAATGGCACTGAAACCTAGGTGAATGACTAAAGAGCGGTGGAGTGGAACTGGAGGGAAAGAAATACACCTCTGTTTTATTACTCTTCCATTTTCGGTTTTCTTCCTCCTTTGTGATAGGTTGGGTATGAAAAGTGAGCTTGGATCTAGATGTCAGTTCTAGGTAGTGGTATGAGAACCATTTGACGTCCTGCTTCATGGAAGGGTTACATCTGAGACACTTGACTCCAAGTTGGTTTAACTCATTTAAATGTTCTTAGCATGTTGCTCTGCATGACAGCTGTATCAAAAAAGGTCTGTCTAACCCCAGTATCTGTTCTCCAACAGAGGCCAACATCAGACCTCTGGTAAGGATAGGTCTCCAGTTGTTGGCTTCTTGATGTGGAGAGAGAACTAAGATCCAGAGCCAGGATACTTAGGTGTGGAGTTATATA
The DNA here is from genome assembly GCF_000690775.1 of Eurypyga helias. Taxonomy (NCBI): domain Eukaryota; kingdom Metazoa; phylum Chordata; class Aves; order Eurypygiformes; family Eurypygidae; genus Eurypyga; species Eurypyga helias. Next base: position 41,328 of record NW_010265120.1, on the reverse strand, counting down.
GGCATTGAACAGCAGCATTTAATCCTTCTTAAATATGTTTTGGAACTCTTATCAGAACTTTTGGACAGTTGCTGCTTATGTAGGAATAAGATTTAATAGTGTGCCTTGAGTGAAAGGCTGCTTTGATGAGAATGTATTTTAGCCCCTAAAGAACTGCCACTAACCTCAGGGCAAAAAGAGCATATTTGTTTTTAAAAGCTTTGAAGTATAACAAGTTGCCTTATTTCAAGGAGTGTGAACAAGGTCCTCTTATTCCTTGGTCTGCAACCTGTAGACCCTCTCTTTCACTCTCAACCAAGCTCTTGAAATCAGGAGTTTATAGCTGTCACAGTGAATCACTGTATGCAGCTTCCAGTATTGACCAGGGGGAAGGAAGCTGTTCTGGTCTTGTCAAGTGAGACATGAATGGGGCTTCATGATGTGACTGAAGCTTCACAGGAGAATGCAAAGGCATTGGGCTGCCAAATTTTACTAGCATTTGCTGAGGGGGAGTTTAGTTGTTAATGACACTGGGCAGCAGATGGTCTTAGAGGAGTTGTTAAGACACTGTGGATCGTACTGTAAATATGTGGGTGAATGGAACCAGGATGCTGACAGTTCACTCTCACAGCTCATCATGAGAAGGTGACTTGAGTGGAGTTCAGTATTGCCAGAACATGAATTTCTGGGTATTTGGCAGTCTGTTATATATCTGGGAAGAGTTTTGCAACATAGCAGTGGGATGGTAGTCAGGATGAACTTCGTCATGTAAAGCTCGGAGCAGAAGACATTATATGCCTGGTCAGTGCTTGACCACTGCTGACCTTCACACCTGAAGGCACTGAACCTCTGCAGTTCAGCTACAAGAACAGTACAGGAGTTAATTTCTGTCTTCTGTTTTCCTTTGAATCCAAAAGAGCATTCATTCATATTACAAATGAATCTGAATTGTTGAACCAGAAAATAATCTGTTTCTTACAGCAAGAAGCCCTTTCTCCCCTACCACAAGCCTGGTCTTGACCTACTCCTCTGGTTTTCCTTCTCCCAAAATACCTCCGTCCCCTATATCCAAACAGAAATCACAGTTGTGGATTGGGCCTTTTATATTTTGATGTAGTCGGGTGAGACACAAAGTATTTCATCTAAATCCTTTGCTAAATTTTTAGCCTTTCTCATCTCAGCCTGCTTACCCATGCAGCTTTTAGTATGGCTTGAAGAAAATAGTGATATAAAGTATCCTAAGTGGGATTCACAACATGAAATGGTGTGTGGGAGTTATACGGATATCTCGGAAACGTAGCGGACAGTGTGCAAGGACACAGCTCCTGTGGTTCACTAGGGACACTTAACACCTGTGCCCTGACAAAAGAAAACCATATTACAAACCTCTGATAAACTAACCAATGGAAGCTGAATTTTTGCCTTGTGTTTGCAAGTGGGATAAGCAGGTAGAATTTGAGACACTTCAGCTGTGTAGTAACCCATTAAGGTAAAGGTGCTCTTTGATGTGATCTTCTAATCTCTGGAAGCCGTTTTCTTCCTGTCTTGTTGTCTGGGTGTTGTCTTTTCCCAGGTAGTTTCATCAGCTTTTTTTGCATTGTTTTTTGGTTAGTTGTTGGTTTGTGGGTGTGGTGGGGGTTTTTTGTGGGTTCTGTGTTTTTCTGTTTGTTGTCTTTTTTTTAAAGATGGCTGTTCACCTTCTTCCTTGAAATGATTCTCAGTTTCCTAGCTTAAGTCAGAAGTGAGATACAAACTTAAGAATCCGTTTATTCTTAAAGGGGGAAGCAAGATGGTTCACATAGGTATTTGAAAGGACACATCTACTAAATCAGTGCTGCTAGTTCAAGGTAGCTCAGTAACTGGTTCCAGCTTTTTGCTTTGATGTCACTTATTGTTTGGACTCTGTCTGGCTGCTTGGAGAGTTCTTTTGGCCTGTTCACAGATGCAGAACAGCTTTGATGCTGCTCCATGAAGCAAGAGGTCATTAGGTAACTAAACCCACTGTAGATAGGACTGACTAAATGTAAGCTGCCCATTAACAAACACTGATTCCACTGAAACCCACATCTGATAGTGTTGGCTTTCCTCGCATGAATGTAGCACTAAAATAGTCTCTGTAGTCTGACAGTTTCTGTAGTCTGGCCTTCCAGCACGATTGAGTGTGTTTCATCAGCTTCCTGTCTTTGTAGTGATAGTATTGTCCATGGTGTAAGATGTACTGTTTTAATGGGGTTGGAGAAATCTCAGTGTCTTGGATAACAGCTTCTTAATTTCTTTATCATCTGGTGATGGTGTTCAACCTGAATAACTGAAATACAGAACTGACACATAGGCAGCCAAGCTGACCGTAGGTTTGGTAAGTGTGGCCTCCTGAATGCTTCAGTGTTCCCACAACAGAGCTCTGCATTGCGTTTAGCATAGGTTAAGTGGCACTGGTGTTTTTTTCTAGGAGAGTGTAATCTTTTGCACTGTCAAAAAGGCAGAAACCTTCATAGCAATTTTTTTTTTAATTGCATCAACAGTATAACTTCAGGAGAATTGGATTTTGTGTCTGCATTGTTTAGACTTTGGCTTAACTAAAACCTCTATTTGCTAGTACTTCTGATTCCTAGTATTGCATAAGAGTAGTATCCGTTTGAGACGAGCAGAAACATGGTTTGCCAGTCCATTGCATCTCATCAAAGTCAAATTATAAAGTCTAATTTCTGAAAGGAAAACATTTTAATACTGGTAATTACTGTTCTGGTGAAATATTGAGGCTTGAAACAGCTGAATTATGTCAATTAAAATCCTCAGTTAACTTCTGCTGGGGAAATAATTTAAAACAACAATAGTAGTACATTACCCTTTACTTTCTGAAGGCACATAATTCTTGCTATCATTGAGTGACAGCTATGCATGGACCAGTTGGAAAATACCGCAAAGGGAGGGCTTTTAAGTGTTCGGATTTGCCTTTATGACTTTATAAAAAAAGTCTGCTAAAAGTGTCCTGCAATGAATATGACACTCAACAGTAATATTTATGTAGTGTAATCAGAGTGTTTGTTAGGGATCCCGTTATTGTTTGCAGTGTAATTAGACTTATAATCTAGTAAATGTGACATACTACAATGTTCTGCTTTGTAAACATTGACTCCATTTTAAGACTGAGATTGCCTCATGCCAACAAATTAAAGAAAATCATGGCCTCGTAAAAACTTCTAATTATTTAGATGTGCACTCTGTGGGTTCCTGAGGCGGGCAAAGCTGAGACTGCACCAAGGTGAATACTGAACGCAGGTGCAAGCTCCAGTACAGGTGAATTGCCAACTTCCTTTTATGTCAACCTCAGCTGCCTGCTTAAAGCTCACTAGTTTTAAGGGAGAAAAGATGCAAATCTGAATAGCTTCTTAACCTCTCTTGCACAGACATATTTATATTGTGTTTCACCTTGTCTCATGTTTCTAGATAATAACCAGACATTAATTTGTTGGTAGTTCAATGTTGCCATGTAGGTGTATTGATTGGTTAGTTATTCACTCATGAAGTAACTGAAAATGGGCTTGGCTGGACAGTTCATCTTTTAGGACTGAACTTAATTTTTTGTGAATTTTGTTGTATCTTGAATAGACCAGAAGCTGGATACTAGATTATTTAATCAGTAAGCAGAATGAGCCATCGCTAAATTTTTTTTTTTCATGTTTACTGTTAAAGACCTTGAATAAAACTGTTGTCTTGGTGTAACTACTTGGATCATTCATTTTTTCAACTCTGTGAAGTGATGCGAGTCTCTCAGGCTCTGCTCTTTTGAGATCTGTGTGCTACGTGAGCTCGGAGGGCAGCCTGCTTCTCTTTGTTAGTCTACGAGAGCTTTTGTTGTCCTTGCCTCTCTCTGCAATAGTCTGTTAGTCAAAATGTCGTACAATACTGGTAGTAATTTTGCTGAGAGCAGTCACTTTGTACTTTTCAGAATGACAACAGATTCCAGATAGGAGGTTTTTTGATACTAACTTTGCTTTTATTGCAATAGCTATTAGGTGGTGTTTTTGCTGTCAGCCACTGTACAAACAGAGCAAAAGAGAGGTGCTAGGAGAGCATCTGTAGTCTCGGTAGCTTTCTCTAACTGCATGCAGTCTCTCACTGAGGAAACTTTTCCCACAGCTGTGCCAGCAAACATCGCAGACCTGAGAAACATAGAAGTGCTCAACTTTTTCAACAACCAGATTGAGGAGCTGCCTACACAGATCAGCAGCCTTCAGAAGCTCAAACACCTGAATCTTGGGTGCGTATCTCAGTGCAAGAACTTGCTGTAATAGCAGTACTGTTAAATGTTGTCACAACTGAACCTGGGACTTCTTATTTTTTCGCTATTAAAATTTCTTTTGACAGTGTTTGTGAGGATAACTTGGCAATTATGACTTCAGAGTGTTTAGCTAGTTGCAGTGTATGGAAGGAGGAGGAAGTTGGGCACTTTCCATGGATTAAAGCAGTGACAAGTGCTACTGCAGTTCAAATACTGGTCTTCATTAATGGAAAAAATGTAATGCAAAACTCCACTTGGGGTTAAGACAAGCAGACACTTTAGGTCTGGAACCATAGTTGTCATCTTCATGTGTCACGGAGCCCAAGATCTTGTAGTAGGTAGGCTGGCAGGGGTGTGCAGCCCAGAAACCCTCTTGTCATCTGCAGTGCACATGTACACATAGGGCATCAAAACAGCCCTCTGGGATAGAGGAGAACTTGAATAAACGCATCGATTATTTCAGGGAGGATTTTGGTGCAGCAGCGTCAAGTGGTGGGGTGGAAAGAGGGAAGGTGTACTGCTGCACTGAAAGCTTAAAAAATAAAATTTGGGAGGCAGGAGGGGCATGGTTTCTGTGGCACAGTTCTGCAGGGCTGAATAGTGCTGGGCAGGGACTTCAGCTGCTTTTGTCCATGCCAAAGAATAGATACAATTCTGCCTGTTGTCAATAGTGAGAATGCTCTTTCTCTCCCTGTTCCTTGCTTTACAAAAGGCAAGGCTGTCAGGGCCACTTATTCTCTTGGTGAAAGAGGAGCTGCTTTCTTTAGTCCTATTTCATATAAAAACAGTTCTAAAAACAGTGGCAAGCCTGTAGTAGCAAGAGCAGAGAATGCCTTTCTGTTTTTTAATAGCTACTACTACAACACTAATAAATAGTAGGTGCATGTCCTTGGTATGACTTCTTGTGAGGGATGAGGAGGAAGAGGACTTTATCTAGGGTTTAGCTACAGAGCTGATCTTTACAGGTTCTTGTTCTGTTGGGGCTGGCTTATGCAAAAGTGGGAGAGGGAAGGTGAGGGTAGTATTTGAGTGTCTGTAAAAGTAGTGTTGTATGTGCTTTTCTTGCACATACAAGTGCTCCTGTGCTCACATGCGTGTGTAGCCATTGTGCTTAGTCTGGAGGTGCAGCTGCTTGTGTTTAATTCAGTGTCCAAAGAACTTTTAGAAGCGGGGCTTATTAACTGTCCTACAGGTGTATTTCACACTATTTATCATGTACTATAGCACCGTGTTTGACAGAACTTGTATTGGGAAGGGAAGGCCCTACAGATTAGAGCCAAAAGTCTTTATTTTTGGGTACCCAACTTTGTCGATGCTTTGACTTGAGTTTTCATAGTTTAGTCTTACATCATGCTTCATACACTCACATTACATCTCCTTTTGATTTCATTTGTGGCTATTGCTATTTATCACTTTTGCATCAGCACAGTCAACTTCGGAATATGTTTAGAGATAACGTGTGAAAGGTCACGATTGTTTCCAATAGCCACATAAGAATAAAATCCAGTTCTTCAAAACAGGTGTCTTTGGGAAGAGCATGTATAGGCAGCTCTCTTTCCTGTTCCACTCCTAAACCCAGGTGACAACCGAAGCAAGAGCCGTACATGCAAGCTTTGTCTGGTGTACATGCAATAGGACAGTATAAATAATAAGCTGGTAGTTCTTTTCTGTTCATATAATCAGCCAGAGCTTGAGCTTATACGCAAACAGTAAGGTGCTATGAATAGCATCTCCAGCTCCTTGCCTTTCTTCGCTGCAGCAGCTCTAGCGATTATCTGCACCACCTTATTTGAGCCTTATGAGGTCAGAGGTGAGTTACAGTTTTCTGTAGCTTGTCTGCTTCAGGTTATCAGAAACCTTCTTCTGTTGGCTTTCCTTATGTTCTTCTGGCTGTTGCGAGTGGGATCTGCTATCCTAAACCCTCTAAGACTGACGGAACAAGAGGTAGTTAGACTAAGCCTCATCAATCAGAGGACTGACATTTTAGTTACTTGATGCTGCCATGTGCATCAATAGTTATCTAGTGACACAAATTTGCTGTTCTTAAGGGGTTTGATCAGCAGTTACTAATGAACATAAATACCGTGCAGTGGACATATTCCTTGTTGTATTTGGTACCATGGCGAAGAACCCTGTGGTACAGGGGAATGGCAGATGATCAGGATGATGTGCAAAAGGGTAATTTGTAGTTTAGCGAGAAGGTAGGTCATCGACCAAGGACCAGCTTTCTCCACGGCACGCTGTTTAAGCTGAGCATAGCGCTGTGGCACCTCTCCCCTTGGTGCTTTGTGTTTCAGGTGCAGCTGTTGATCCTTTGAGCATATAAGATTTGGGCATATTGATGGCAGTAAGAGATATGCTTGGTATCTTGTAGCATCAAGCCCTTTTCAAAACAAAAGGTAGTTTAGATTGTTTTTCAGGAGTGAAACTCTAGTTGCCTGTATTATTCCTACCAGATGAAGTGCATACTGATGTCATGTTCTGTTTTTTAACTCTTCCTCTACAGCATGAACAGGTTAAACACCTTGCCAAGGGGATTTGGCTCTTTACCAGCTCTGGAGGTTCTTGACTTGACTTACAACAACCTAAATGAAAATTCTTTACCAGGAAACTTCTTCTATCTGAGTAAGAAACTTTTCTAAAAGATCTACAAATCTTCATGATATGGTGCTTTGCTTTCTGCAGTTGAAATTTATTTGACAGACACCAAACTCCAACAGAATTTTTTCTGATATTTATGTTTTTCTTTGAATATCTCTTGAATATTTCTACATAGCTCAGTAATATTTATCACTGATATACAGTCACCTGACACCACTGGACACAAGAAGACTTGGTTAGTAATGGTCTATTAGTTTTCTTCTGAGTAATATTTCCTTGAGTCCTATACTCAGTTAAAACTTGAAACTTTGGAATCTTGCAAGCCTCAGGGGGAAGGAGACTGTTCTGCAAGGCAGCTGTTGTGTGTTGACTCCAGAAACAATTGTGTTCCTGCTGGTTCATCACCAAAATAATTTTAACAGCGTATGGATGTTGAGGTGTCCAGTATGTAAGCAAGTACACTAAGGTTACGAAGCTTGGCAGGGAATGGTAAAGCTAAGCTGACCCTGCACATGACACACTCGGAGCGTTAAAGGTGTTGTAATGCGTAAGAGCAAAAGAGCTGCATTATGGTTGCCTAAGCAACTTGAATTCTGGCACTTTCTGGATTTCAGTGAATCTGCTACTTTACTGGTCTTTTCAGCGTGCTGTGCTGAAGTGGCTTCAGGATCAGTGCATGTAGCAGCAAGAGTGACAGGCGAGGGGACAGAAAGGAGTGCCACTGACGGAGAGGTTTTGTGACTGAAACCTGGGAGAGGAAATTTAAGTCAGCATTATTAGAAATGGTCACATATAATGAACTGAAAAGAGGAGGGAGGAGTAAACTGTGTAAGACAAAAGGGATCTCCACTCTGGTGGAGAGAAGAGGTTTTGCTGACCTGACCACCTTCTGTCCCGCTGCACCCAAAGGTTCTCTGCGAGTCTCCATTTAAATTGACTTTCCAATTGTCACGTATGGTAATCCAGTAATAGCAAGCTCCATGGTTGTGCTGTGTCGTCTTTTTCTGTGAATTTCATGGAGAATAAGCATGGAAATTACAAATTATACATATTATACATATACAAATTATACAGTTTGATTCTTCTGCACTGCTCTCTCTCTTAAAGCCTTTTCCCCATATTAGGCTGTGCTTTCTATAGAGCTTAACACAGATATGCACTCATAAAAAAAACTCAGATTTTTTTTTTTAATGTTTGTTTTGGGTGTGAATTGATGTAACAGTAATGTGTGTATTCTGACAGCTAAGCATTGAGACTATAAGCCAAAACCTGCCAGAGTCTACTATTGTAGAAATTGTTAATTGTGACAGTCTTTTTGAATATAGATGTTTTCCTGAACTCCCCAAGAATACAATAAGACAGTAAATCTAAGTTTGACCTGCTTGTTGTTATTGCGAGCCTGTGTATGTCAAAGGCTTTCACCAAGTCAGGGTTATTAATCAAACCTGACTCCCTTTATTGATTAGACCTCAAATGGTTGGGTTATGTGCCACCCTGTTTATATATTGCTATTTAATTTGCAGCCACCCTGCGTGCACTCTATCTAAGTGACAACGATTTTGAAATCCTGCCGCCAGATATTGGGAAGCTCACAAAGTTGCAGATAGTAAGTAATTTATCTAAATTCTTGGAAAATCAATTCACTTTTGCAACACTTGTAGGAATAGAATCTAGTCAATTTGAGGAGTAGTAGGGTATGTTTGCAGGAATAGACCACTACACCTGGAACTGTTTCTTGTTTACGAGCAGACAGTTGTAAATAATTTGGAAGAATTGAGTGTTTAGGAGAAAGGTGGGGGTAGAGGGAGTAGAGTTCTGTTTTAGACTGCTTTATGGTAATGGAAAGTTGTTCTGACTACTTTATATTCACTCCTAGCTGAGTCTTAGAGACAATGACCTGATATCACTGCCTAAAGAAATTGGTGAGCTCACTCACCTTAAGGAACTTCATATCCAGGGAAATCGTCTTACTGTGCTGCCCCCAGAGCTAGGTAAGATTATGGATGATTACTTATTTATTTGAATAGCAATGATAATGATGCACTGTGTTTCTTCTGAAACAAAAACAGTTGTTAAACTCCAGGAAATTATTATGCTTAAGTCATTATTGCTGCAAATATTTACTTTCCCCTGAGAAACACTCACTTTTTCACTCCTACTGGATGTGCTGGAGGAGCCAGAAGATGATGTGTGTTTAGTTTTATTAGTTGTTTCTATGTTGCATTTTCCTTGTGTATTAGTACACCTGACAGCCAATTTTTATACAGCATCTTGCTTTATATAATACAACATAAGTATTGGGTCTGCAAAGCTATTCTTGTCTCTGGCTGGGTTTTGAGAATGTTGCTTGGATCAGCTAAAATTATATTAAGCAAAAATGATTGTAGTATAAGTTGCTTTTCTTGTGACTGTTCCTGTAAAAATGGAAGTTTGATCAACTAGAGTAAAATATAGCTCAATTAGTGGAATTTTTCATTTTTCTGTTTCAATAGCCTATCTTTCTTAGTGAGTTGAAAGTTATTTCACTTAAAGCAGTGGAGCTGGTTGATGTACTCTAAATTGGTGATATGTGCCATTTAAATATGATTACAAGTGGCTTCTTTCAACCTATAGAGGTTTTTCTTTAGAAGTTAAGTATTGATTTTACTGAATTTGCATTCCATTTTGTGAGGGCCATTAACTTCAATGAAGCTCGTCCCTGTTTGCCCCAAGCCAGAATTTGGTTTTAGACCTTTTATGGTAATCTTTAAAAATATTTTTGTTAGGAATAACGTAGCTGCATCAATTACCTGTTGTTGAAATACCTGTTACACAGGCTTTATTCCATTTTTTTTTTTGTTATAGTGGACTGTTACATATGGAAGCTTTATTGTTTCTACTAGTACCCTCTAAATAATAGTTCCCAAAACGCAGAAAGACAGTGACAGAAGCTAGCGTGAGAAAGCAAAATCATTAGTTGTTGTAAGAAGTTGCTTTGACCCATTAGAGAATATGGCAGCTGTGTGCATAAATGTGACAGCCTGCAATGTATGCAGCAAAGGAAAGTATTTGGTTTTTTGTATGGGGTGGGGGAAGATGTTTCTTTTGATTCTGTTTACCACCATGGGGTGTTTTGCCTTTCTCAATCTAGCGGGCTATATGATGCTGAGTACCATTTTTTTCTCTCGACTGGTAGATGAAAGTTGCTCTCACTTCCTTAATTTTAGATATTTATTCCTTGGCACAGGTATACTTTCTTTAGCCTTTTGTCAAAGTCATATTTATTAATAAAGTCTCTTTCAACAGCAGTAACATTTCAGAAGTATCTGTAAATGTACTTTTCTGTAGCTTCCTAAATTACAGCCTTGCTTTTTCCAGAAAGTGGATGTTAAATACTGCACTGAGTCTAACCACCTTCTGTGGCTAATTAAATGTTCTAAACATGCTCTTGCCTTACAAGCATAACAGAAAATTCATTTTAAATGGTTTTACCATCCTAGTCCAAACCAAATGGAAATGTTTGAAAGCAGATTCTTGGCGTTTATTCTGCACTGACCTGCAGAACTCAGGATGGCCAAGGGAAGCATTTCTCCTTCTAGTTAACACTGGTTTACATTCTAGAACAATATCACAATCTGGTAGGAAAAGGACTTGTAATTTTGCCCCATCTGATCCAAGATTGGCACAGCTTGAGTCCTTGTCAGCTCCATTCTTTGTTACTCAAATGCTGTTCTACAGACTACACTTTTCATGTATGAATTTACCAATGTTTCATTTCATGGCCTTACTCAAGATTCTCATTTATGATCCGTTGGCATCATTTCTGTTGCAGTCTGTGCCATGCGTAGTACTAGAACTGTCTCAGGTATTTAAAACAGGCTGGATATGGGGGTATATTGCCAGAGCATGTTACACTGAAGCTTTGAGTTGTGACTTGTGCAACTTGCAAGCATATTTTACTGTGCAAAACACTGTCCTTGTTTATTCAGCATCTAGGCAAACGTTTAGGGAATGGATTTTAGTAAATGGAGCACCAGGGTAGGCTTTGGAGGGCTTGTTTGAGATCAGGTAGGAGCAGACCAGAGGGAAGCATGAATCTGCTGAATGATTAGAAAAAGTCACTTCATCTCTGCAGCTCTGTTTTCCCTTCTGCAAACTAGGGCAATTTAGAGAACCAGCCCTTGCAGACAGTTTTGAAGTCTGCCAATGAAAGGTGGTATGTGAGTGTTACACCCTAATGAATGGACTGCTAATTCCGTAGTCACCATCTAAGGAAAAACAATTTTATCTACGGAGTTCTCCCTTCTAAATTTTTAAAATTGAATTAGAATGTAAGGAGAACTATCCAAATACTTCGTGCTGTGCATGTTGGTTAAATAGCTTTTCAGGGAGCAGATCCTATTTGCATTAATTGGAGGTATTGCCATTCCATTTAAAGTAAACAATCTTTCTTCTCTCATTAGCACTTTCATAATTAAAGGTGGCTGAAGGCTTTTTGACTGACTTAGTTTGGGCACTGGCAGACAGCAGCAAGTCATTAGAAGTTCATTTACTAGGGAGATGGGCACAGTATAAACACCAGAATAAAAATGTATTTGGATGAGGAGAAACAGGGAAGAGTACATTAAACTGGTTTTTAAAGGTCATGGAAGTAAGTGCAGAAGGCGGCACGGAGAGTAGGGTATGAGAAGAGGCTGCATACAGGCATTGGGATCACAGTTTTGGAACTGAGAGAGATGCGAATAAGTAAAACCCTACAGTCTGCTCTTAATTTCACCTGATGTGGTTGAGTGTGGCGTGCACTAGTAAGAGGGCTGTGGGAAATCAGGATTATCCTCCTCTCTGCTCAGCAGAGAATTCCTATCGCTAATTTAAGAGGTATTCTTGGCCAGGAGGAAACAAGGGGACGGAAAGAGTACCCTGGTGCTCTGGGTGAGGATGCTTGTCTGTAAATACAGTACGTGTGAGTGATGGGCGTAGGAAATGGCCGGGAGTAGGTGGGTGGAATTTGCAGCTTGTTTTTATCATTTGTCTCTCGAAACCGTGTGCATGAGGAATGGTGGTGGGCAGTCATATATAAACTTTAAAGAAGTGCTGCCATTTTTTTTCCCTAGCATTTAAAAGGTTATGTGCTGCATTGCGAGACAAATAAATCATGATTCACTGCAACAACAGAGTTGCAGTCAGTTATATAAATTGCCAAGGAAGCACTAAATCTGTCACTTTGTGTATTCTGACCGTTTAACAATCAGAAAAGTGCTTGGAAAGCCCAGTAGAAACAAGAACCACGTAAGGTGGCAGATGCAATTAGTAAGATCAATGATGGTGGTTTAAGTTCATTGTTTGGTCATCTGGGTGGACCTGTATGTGCCACATGAAAGATCTTAGCAGAGTGAGGAGTATGAGTAGTATATGGTGCAGGATCTTCACAAAGTTGTAGCTAAATGTAAATAGCCACCCAGAGAGTGTAACTAGCTTCTCTGTTTGATGTGAAAACAAACGGCATAATTTTTAAACCCCAGATTCTAATGTTGACTGTGTTCATTACCCTTCCACCAACACACATGTGTGTGCGCATGCACACAGAGTTCACTCGTGTTGATGTATGTGGGAGGAACAGTGATTTCTAAGGATGCATTTTTTTAAATTACCATCTTCTTTTTCCAAAACTGAATGTTGGCATCAATGGCTTTTAGGTATACTTGTCAATACTGTTCTAGTTTTATCAAATAATTTCCGCAGGCAAAGGGAGACACTACCAAAACTCTGAAGTTGGGTACGTACTTGAAAAGTGGAAAATTCAAGCTCTTTAAAAAGAAAAACAGAACAAACCTAAACAAACAGAACACCAAACCTTGATGGTATAAGTAGCCATGTTCCTTTTTAAGGAGGGTGAAACAATTTGTAAATTAAATCTGAATGCTAAAATAACTATAATTTTTTCATCATTTTTTTGTTTTGAACAGCTAAATTGTCTTCTGTGGATAAAAGGTTGGCTTTAAATAGAAAGTTCAAGGAATCCTGCCAGAAGTCTCTATTTCCACCACAGAAAGATGTTTTAAAGTTCAGGCTTTTGAAATTACTCTAGAATTTGTGAATGAATATTGTATTATGCCAAAGTAGCTGCTGCAGTTATTTGTTCAAGTTAATATTAATCGAAATAGCAGTTTACTTAGGTAATTATAATGGGCGAGTGCAAATACAAGAATCACTTCACAAAAGGTATCTCTTTCCTGAATATACTTGACATAAATGCCAAACTTTTCTTATTTCAGTATAAACTGTCGCTGCCCCCAACCTGTGTCACAGCACAACACAGCTCACACCTGCAAATACAGGTCTGTAGTGCTTTTTGGAAGGCTGAACACCCTGGGGCTCTTTGGACACCAGCTCTGAGCACTGGAACAACTAATTGATACCTTGCAATTTAAAAAAAGAACGTCTGTTTCTACTTTTGGAACTAAGGCAAAGGTGGTGTAAAGAAAGAAGGAGCTTTACTAAACTTTCCTGAGGATAAGCAAAATAACTTGTTTTCTAGGACTACTGATGTAGAATTTACTAGTTAAGGAATAGTAGAAAGAGGTACATAACAGTATAGGTCACAAATGGGTTATTTAAGAAAAGCATCTCTGAAAATTTGTGAATATTCTAATTGTGTTAATCATTTTGGGAGTTAAGGTGTATGGAAAGAGTTGACGACTCTGCAGTTTCATTATACACAGGAAGATGTTTTCTACAAGCCCATCATTTAGACTTACGCTGCAGGCATTCGTTTCCTTACGTTGCTGTAATTCTTGCCAAACTTCTCAAGATTCAGATTTGAACTCATGTCAGTTTTTAAAATGTGCAAGTCCTACTGTTGCTTCTCAGATGACTGTAGTGTGTGCAGGCTTTCCTAATGTTGACTCTACTCTGATTATAACTACCGTCAGCCTAATGATGGTGTTTCTGTCAGCAAATATTTCAGCTGTTCTGTCGGAGCTGTGGTAGGTAAGAGTATTGTAATTACAGCCAGTCTGAGCAAATGTTATGTTTGATGCTACATTTGGTTCATTTTACATGTTTCATAGTACTTAAAAGTGGTTTCGCTCTTCTGAGTACCTGGCAACCTGTGTTTGAATGGAAGTTTCAAAGGTGTGGGGCAAAAGCAATACAGTGACTCCTTTCTGAGCTCCTATTTTTAAATTACCTAGATCTTGGCCTAATAGTGAGCCTTCAAAGAGAGAATGCTCTGCTGAATTCCTGTGTAATTGAGAATCCCATGGGAGTTTCTGAGGTTGGAAAAAATGTGCAATATATTTCAAAATAAATTGGGATGCTGATCCTCTAAGCCTGTAATACTTCCTGTGCCATTAAGATGTCTTTCATGTTAAACTGCTTTGACATCACAGACATTTCCTTTGTTCCCAAACCTGTCTGCTTTGTAGTGTGTTTCTTGGGTTTCTTCACTGGGAACACTTAGCAGCGACTGTCGGTTTGCCCCTCGAGATCCTGGTCAGTGCCAGACATTTGTTACAAAGCAGTGAAGGAAATGGTATTTTCAGCACCATGTGTCACATTTCAGATAAAAACTGGTGAAACTTACCAATACTTCAAGGTTTTCTAGAAAATAATGTCTCTCTTACACTTGGGATATGAGAGAAATTAATCCAGTTGTAAGTAATTTGAAATAATTTTAGAAGTAATATAAGAAACATTTTCAAGTAACTTACTGGCTATCTTTTTTTTTTTGGTAAAAATGCTGTGTGTTCTGCCATTCCCCTTAGCTACCCACGTGACAGCATCAGCCAGGCTGGTTGCCTTGGTATCTGAAGGCTGTGTCTGGTGGAGTTTGGCTGTTGAAACAGCACGATTTGTCCTGTGGAAGTACAAGCCATTATCAGAGTGTTGTTTGGCTAGAAGTGCCTTGTGTACTGCATTAAATAAGTTCCTGTTTTGTGGCTTTCATCTGTGAATGTTAATATTATTTACTCTTTCTACTAGTTGTCCTGCTAAGGTCAGGTTTATTGTGTGGAGTGATGGTAGAAGTTGCTAGGGCTGCTCTCCATTTGTTTCCAGAGAGTTAACCACTCCTGTCACCTGAATACAGAAATGTGAGTTTGCCCAGCCAGGTTAGGTCTATATTCTGCTGTACTTAATGCCTGAGATGCGGTGTAAGGGAGAAGTTCTGCATTTCATCCCTTCTGTGTTGTTTTTCCCAGTCTTCATCTTCAGTCCTGACACATTCTGGTGTGAGCATCTCCTCATGCCAGACTCCCCATTACACTTTGGTATAATGGTTCTGACTGACTTTTCCTATGATGCTGGAATTTCATATAAATATCTTGGGACTAAATTCACTTTGCCTTAAGTTCCCTTTCCTGAAAGGTTGAGGGTGGGACCAGTGCTGGAGAGTAAAACCCTCTTCCCACAGACTTGTAATAGCGGTAGCTGGGGCAATACCAGTTTGCCCTCTATCGTTCCACCTTTACATTAGGGGTAAAGAATTCAAGATTTAGTTGGTCTGCGTTTGCTTTATTTAAGCTGCGGTCTCTTTGCTAGGACTTTGAAGCCAATGGAGTAGCTATTCTGGGTTCACACAGAATAACTGGAGTGTTTGTTTAAACTATCAAAGGAAAGAGATTTGGCTGCTGATCCTCACTAACTCCATGAGAAGAAAGAACGAGTCATAGAATCATAGAATTGTTTAGGTTGGAAAAGGCCTTTAAGATCATGAAGCCCAACCACTGCTAATACCATCAGTAACCCCTGTCCTTCAGCACCTCATGCACACATCTCAAATACCTCTGGGGATAGTGACTCAGCCACCTCCCTGGGCAGCCTGCTCCAATGCCTGACTACCCTTTCAGTCAAGAAGTTTTTCCTAATACCCAGTCTAAACCTCCCATGGCACAACTTGAGGCTGTTTCCTCTTGTCCTGTCAGGTTATCTTTCTCCCTTGTAGATGGGCAGAAGCAGCAGCAGTGTTCGAGAGCTCAGTTGGGCACTGAAAAAAAGAATGTATTTCAACAGTGATGAACCATTTGAACAAACGACACTGGCAGAGTCTCCATTTCCTGATGTTTTTCAGACCAGATGATTTTTCTGTTTGAAATGTCTTTGTTAAACTCTTCTGTTACTGAACTGACAGAGATCTAAATGTAAGATGTATTCAAGCGAACATTCAGGTTGGTGTCTAGTCTCTGAACTCGCTACAGGAAATTCTCATTTACATCTGAGAAGTTGTTAGAATAGTGTGTGATGTTACAATATCCGTGCTTCTATTTTGTGTCTGTAATTGTAAGACTGAGAATGGGCTTAGGCTTCGGCATGTGGCTTTCGGATTGCTCGTTTGGCCACCTTGGGACTCCCTGTCTAGCGCTCACAGGTGAGGCTGCAGACATTCCCGTCTGTGTGGTCAGGAGAGCAGAGGAAGACTTCCAGCCTGCTTGTCTGATGGATGCTGTGGTGTATCTGTTCAGTTTATTTGTATGTACTGAGTCTGACTGGTTGTCATTTGAGACTTAAACCTTTTCCCCTGTTACGTAAAGCCACCACAAATGATGTTTTGGGGTTCTCTGAAGTGCTGGTGGCTCCAAGGGATACTGTTAGACCTTCTCCAGTACAAGAATGCAGGGGCAAGAGGGCAAAACTGTTGCTGGGATGGATCTTCTGGGGGCGCTTCAGTCTAGGTTTAGAATTACTCGTTATTTTCTTTTAGTGCATAGAAACTTCATCAATAAGCAAATGTGTATTTGTGACATATGCTGTGGAGCTGTAGATTTGTTTGTCATACTGAATATTTCTGAATATTTCTGCTGGTTCCAAAAAGATTGAGTCACACTTCACTTATGTACAAGAAGTCTTTGCTCTCTGTCTTTCTGCTCCTTTATAACTACTGTTTAAATCTACTCTCTTCTGTTACTAATCCTTCAGAAGTGAGAGGTCTTCAAAGCAGAAGTGATCTTACTTGTTTATAGGCATGATGTGGGTTACCAATCCTCACCTTATGTGCTTAAGACTAATGTAAAAATCATTTGCTTTTGATAACTGTGTGGCATAGAAATCAGCATATGTTTTCATTTTTAGATGTAGATTTTAAGACATCATTCACAACTAATTGCCTTGGTATAATTTTTATAAACATAATAGTCATGATATTTCTTCTACCACCACACTTAAACCAATCTCTCTCTCTATGGAGACAAGCGCATGCCACAAAAGTAATAAAATTTATAAGCCCTGTAGTGTAAAGCAAATCTAAAACAAGCCAGGACAGACATATTTTTACATATAACCTAAGTTTAAATTTAGTGTAGTGGATTGATCCCTTACTTAGCCTTTAATAAAACAGGATTCAAGGGTATTTGTATCTAAATAAAGAAATAAAACTAATTTCATTCCTCCTGTCCTTATCTACGACAGTGAGAGAGTAAGACCTTTGTTGTAAAGGGAAAGAACACTTAAATTGCAGTCTTAAGAGGAATCGCTGGAAGGCATGCGTTACAGCCTGAGGACTCTCCTTGAGGTCAGTGTAGTAGAGTGTAGGCTGGAAGGTGAGCGAGTATCAATGGGATGCAGATGTGAAACTCAACAGTATACAGGCTAAAAATTATTCCCGTTGTTTTTAATGAAGCTCCACTAGGGATGAATTTAAACCATTACAAAGAAGCGTTGATCTGGCATTTTACAGCTAGGATCGTGTTTCTTATGCTGAATGCCAACGTTCCCTTCTCAAATGTCAAGAGTTGTTTAATTACTTTATTTCACCTTTTAATTTTTGAAAGTATTTAAAGTGTTGCCAAGGGGCGTTCAAGTGGAAAGGACAAGTCAGGTTTGTGTTCATTCTGTTTTCTTTTGTTTGTGTTGAAGTAATGCCTACATACACTAGTCATACCTTACTGTACCTTAACTACACATACATTGGGTAAATATTACACACTCCGTACCTCATACCTCGCAAGAGGATGAGCAGCTTATACTTGCAAGTGAGGGGTGCTTGCAGGCTAGATCTAATGGACAGGAGGAGCCTGGAAAGTTTGGAGACACCCTTGGTCAATGTGATAGGTAGCATTATCACTGGCTCTGACACTTATTTTCTGTGAACATGACTGCTGGAGGCAGCATTTTATTTGCTTTCAAGCACTCTTTTCTGACCTTTGTAGGCAGTTGAGCAAAATATGAATGTTTCCACAAACTTCTTTCAACAGCACTGAAGGAAGATAATAAGCAGCATTAACACATTTTTGATGAAATGCGGGGTATGTTTATGGAAGGAGGTGCATGGAAACTGTAGCTGCTGTTACCCTTTAACATCACTCAGGATGGGGTGTGGCCACTGTCGTACAAGGTGCCCACCCATAAGTGCCAAACTTCACCCATGACTGTGGGAGCTCTGAATTTAAGCAGTGATAAATGGTGTTTAGTCAGTGGATGGCATAAGCTAGAATGCATGAAAATTTAAAAATATGCGGACTCTGATTTTTGTCCTCGAATTTTTAAGGGTTTGTTTTGGTGTAGATGTATTTGCTCTAGCTTCCAGGTGGTAGCTAACAAGACATTTGGGTGGCAGACACCTTTGAGGTCTGCAAAGCTGACTAGTTGGGCATTGGAACAATCTGGTATTGGGGTGGGTTAAAGATCACTGGGTTCAGTCACGCGGATCCAATCAAACTTAATGGTTCAGGATCATCTTTAGATACAGTGAGTGCTGAGACAGGAAAAAAAACTTGCCAAGCTCAGGTCTTTCTAAGACCAAGCAGCTGTCTCCTTTTAGAAGGCTTTTGGTTGTTCTGTGCAGGTCATCCACAGCAGTCAGCTGTTAGGCCTTTATCTCTGCTCTTCTCTTTTCCAGACTGTTCTGTTTTCAGTGTCTGCTCACTGGTAGCAGGGTTGTGTCCACTTTGAGTTCTTCCTACTTGGAAATCGTGTGTCAGTTGAAGACAGAAAGCTTAAAAAGAGTAACCTTCAGGCTTAGAAATTAAAAGGCTCTTTAAGCACGTTGGGCCCGGGTTCTGGGGTATATGGGTTTGATTATTTATTCATATGACTATTTTTAGAAGTGCTCGAAAATAATTTGAAAATCATTTCTGTGATCTAGGAAAGGGTCTGTGCTGACTAGTCTTAAGGACAGCCATCTCTCTTACCAGAGGTGTGTGACTGTAATGCGTTTCAGGGGAGATGGTCGCTTTCAGTATGGCAAAATGTCAAGAACCTGAAGTCATTTTGAAGAAATATAATTTTAGTCTATTACTTATGCCAAATATTAGAGATTATAAATATTTTTAATAGGCTGATGTGCATGGAAAGAACAAACCAGCAATGACCAGTGCAATCTTCAATCCTGATGTATTTTGTGATTCAATCTTCAGTACTGGATTTTTACTAGAGGCAGTTTTGTATTTTGCTTACTAAAAATATCTGAGGGATTTGATGTGATCTGTGTAGCAGAACAGTATATAAATTTCCTAAAGGCCTGGGGATAGTGTTCCACTGATGCTGCTGTTAGACAATATGCATGAAGGCGCATCTGCCATGGTTCTTTCCTGGCCCATGGCTCTAGTGCTGCGGGGATGGAATAACAGCATTTCTTAGCACAGTGCCGCTGTAAAAAAGCATCTAGGCAAGGACTGTTGGTGTTGGGGGGCGGAACTGGGACACATCTGTAAGGTGTCCAGTCGCACAGCACTCCTGTAGTGAGCCTGGTACCAGAGCCATGGCTTGAAGCGGCTTTGATCATGTTCCACGCTGCTGGGTTTGGCTTGGTGCACCGGGGCAGGAGGGTTCATGCGGGTTCGGTCACCCCAGCGCGTACTGTGCCTTGGATGTTCCTGAGACTTTGAGCTCATGCTTGGGACTCCTGGATGTTCTGCAGCCAGAGCAGAATTAGGTAAGCCCTTGATTCACAGACAGTTTAGCTGTGAGCACAGAAAGGACATCAGGATGTGGCCCCAAGCAATGTGTGATGATTGCAGGAGTGACATGTTTTCATCCTGTCTCAGTTTTAATTATATGGCTTCTTTGTTCTTAAGTAGCTTGCCTTGTAGCAGGAGTGCAGCAGTTTCCTCCCTGGTGCTGATAAGGTGGGGTAGGCTGTCTGTGACTTCTCACCCTGCTTAATTTTCTGCCAATTTCTATCCATTTCCACATGGAAATTTTGGTATGGAATGGGGAGAAGTTTAAGGCGCTGGGTGCCCTGACCTTCCTTCTTTCTGTGACGCAGCCCTTCTTTACTCCTCTCTGGAGGAGCACCTGCTCCCTGCTTGGTGCTTGCCATGAGGACAGATGGATCATTCCTTTTCACACTACAACACTTGCTTAAATTCTTCAATTAAAAGCCTGGGCTGTAAGGTGGCAGCTGGGCTCTCGCTCCAGCTGTAGGCAACCAGTAGGACAGGCTGCCAGGCCAGCTAACCCCTGGGCAGAGAGGGGCTAGATTTCAGTGTGGATGCTGGCCTTTTAGGTGCCCCAATTTCCTCTGTAATGAGATTACTTTTACCCCTGGGGCCCCTGCCTGCCCTTTTCCTCTGAAGGTAAAAGTAATGTCTGTACCTGCCCCTGGTGTGCTTTGGGGGTAAAAACAGAAGGAAGAGGAAAATTACTGATGACTTTGGCATGGAGACCTACAGTTCATTTTGCTCAAGCAGTCCTCTTTGCTGTAAGATTTCTTTGGCTTTAGTAGAATAGTATTTATTACAATTAATTATGTTTAAATGGGCCGTGTGGTATTTGGACTGGAAATGGACATACCACACTGCAGGGATGGAAACATAAAGCAGTGTCCCCTGGGTGGTAAATTTCTGATGCAGCTCTGGACAAGAAGATTCGTCTGTGACCCTGGGTATTGAGATTTTTAGGAAAGTGTGCCTTATTCCTGTAAGCAGCATTGAATTTGACCCATTGTAGGGCCAAGCTTGCCTCCCCAAATTTAGCTATTTTTGTTAGTGGTACACAGATTGCTCTCCAAAAGTACCAACACTGTAAGCACCCACTTGTAATTACAGCTCTGCAAGTACTGCATCAAGGTAAAATGATCCATGTGTTGTGGGGTTTCCTTTCAGGTAATAAAACAGAAAATCCAATTTGCAATTGCAAAGCAAGTCCCTGAGTGATGCACGATCTTCATAGCAGCACCGGTCAGAGGGTTACAGCTAATCACAGCGCTGGCTGCCTTCCCTGGTGGCCTGTGCCGGAAAACTGAACAGCCAGCAGCGTGAGCCTGCGCCTGGAGCCAGCCAGCACAGCTTTAGACACACCAGTTTCTAGCTTATTAGGTCCTTTTTGTCATAGTACTTAATCCTGCTTCCTGATCCTTGTTAGAACAGGGCTGCCGAGTTCCTTAATAAAGGAGAGGGGTGCGCGGCTCCTAACGAGGCGCACTGAAGCGTGAGGCAGCGAGGGCAATTGCCGCCTGACTGACAGAGGGGTGAAGTGCTCCCTGCCCATTGTTATTTCAAAAGAACAGGCCTCAGACAGCTGACAGATGAGCTTGCTAAGGGTACGGGTAACTTGCTGATAGGCTGATATGAGATGCATGACATCTTTTCACACCGTATAATGGTCTGTCTTTACTCTCATTACGTTAACCCTTTTTACGGGGAGAAGCGCGTCAAGGGTTAGCTGTGATGTACAGCGTGCACCGCAAGGGCCAGCAAGCAGGCAGCTTGCAGCAGCTCCCGTAGCATGCGTGTTCATGCTACTTACACAAGTGCCTTCAATAGCACATCAGGTTGATTTCACATTTCTCTGACAGTTTGGCTTAGTCTTCAAAACCTTGCAATTTTTTTTCTTTGTTTCCCATAGTTAGAGATTATTTTTTATTTCTTACTTTAAACCTCTGGGAGGAGGGTACACCCTTCTGTCATAAAATTAATAAAAATAAATTAAAATATCATAGCACTGACTTCTTATAGAACACAAGAAAATATTTCAATAACTAGCCTGTCCTGGAATTCAGCCTGTTGTATCCAGTCACGAGGAGTTTCAGTAGAGCATGTACTGTTTTGGTTTTGGGTGGTAAATATCTACAAAACAAACAAACCCCTAAGATGTCTCTTAAGTCTTCCTGTCAACAGAATAGGTAAAGGTGGCATGTTGCAAGAATGATGGGTTTGTTTGTTTTTTCAGTATAGAGAAAGTTAACTACAGTTCAATGGTAGGATCTAGGTACAAACAGCACGTTGGGCACTGGGAAGACAAAGAGGCTGTTGGGCATCGCTTGTTGACATTATGCTTGGAGCATTGATTGAGAAATGCTTTGCACTGCTAAGCTTCAGAAGAGCAAACTCTTACCACAGCATCATTCTCCTTTCATTCCTGCAAGCCATGGAGGAGAGGGATAGTTTGCTGGATTGTCCCAGAGGCCTGAGTGTTATGTTTAATGGTTAAATTGTGCAAGCCTTTCAGTGCTGCTACACAGCTTGAGGTTTGGAGTTGGGAATTGGGAAGCTTTGTGTTCTACTGCAGTAGTTCTGCTCTTGCAGGGTGAATTTACTCACCTGCAGAAGGACACCTATGTACTATTAACCCCTGCTTAAAAGTAATTTGATAATAAATATTATATGCAGTGGGCCAAGTTTGGTCCTGTTGTACTGAATGTAGTTGCACTGTGAAATGCATAGGGTGCAACTGCATCCATCATGATGGGAACTACTATGTCCTCTTTTTCCTCTGCGTGAAGACTGAAATATTTGCTTTTATTATGGTTGTACTCTCTGAAAGAAATTAGAAGCTTTATATTCACAGCAAGAGATTTCTTTCAAATTTTTCATATTTTGAATTTTTTTCATGCGCTTATGTTTAATCCTTTTCAGGTAACTTGGATTTGACTGGTCAAAAGCAAGTCTTCAAAGCAGAGAACAATCCCTGGGTTACCCCTATTGCTGACCAGTTCCAGCTTGGAGTATCTCATGTTTTTGAATACATTCGGTCAGAAACCTATAAATAGTAAGTATGTACTGTAGCTTTGTTGGGTTTTTTCCTGTAACGTGTTTGGCAAAGTGTTATCAGCTACACCCTTCTTTCATAATCCATGCAGTAGCTTGGTATTCAGGGCAAATATGCAAACCTGCACGCTTCTATTAAGGAATTTTGCTGATAAGAAGGTATAAAAATGTTCATCAGATGTATTAGGAAGGTACAAAGACTGTTTGAGACTGTCCTACACTTGATGTTCGTTTCTAAGAGCTATTATGTAACATGAGGGATGTAAAAGTGCAAGCATTATGACAAGTCTTTAAGAAGTACTAATTTCAAGTATAGATTTTTATAGATTGAAATAGACATTTTCTTGAACACCTTTGGATGCACGTTGTTATGTTTTGAAAGAGATGTCCAGAATTCAAACCTGGTTTGATCTGGACTGGTTTACAAAAGTCTACAGCCCTGGTAATTCAAATACAGATACTAGTACTTTCTTCAGCTGTGTAACTGGAAAAAAAAATATGTTGTGCTGTGAATTCTCCATTTTAATTCAAAATTCTGTGTACCAATGCTAAGCATTTCTTTAAGAAACTATCTTTGCTCATTCACTGAATTGAAATATTTCTTTTCAGTAAAAATTTCTGTATCACCAGTCCACAGTAAAACTTTAGATGGGAAATTATGTGTCTGACAACAACCTTGATGCTGTCTTCCTAGAAGCAGTAGGTAGTAAAACGTACAGTACAACCTCTAGGTTGGAAAGTTAGTTTCTGCATTTCCCCTTTATTTAAGAACTGTATTTTAATAATTTAGAAGAATTTCTGACAATGTTTTTATATGGTAGCTGTCTGAACTCAGTTACCAAAGGAGAGTATTCACAAGTGAAGATTTTAGGATTCCAATTAAGTAACTGAGATGTAAATTTCTGTAGGAAATTAAATGATCCAGCAACGGCTTTTGGAGAGCGTTCTTCATTTACAGAATTTAAGTGAAAAGGATCACAGATGGGAGAGTGGTTACAAAAATTGTGTGTCTCAGAAGTGTCCTGGTATTTATGCTGTAATATGTGTTCTCAAGATGGATTTATTCATAGATTTAAGTAGGCTGAAACACGCTTCTTCCAGTAGTACTCTATACTACAGGGACGATATAGAGAAAGAGCTGTCTGTCTCTTTAAACCATCCCTTTCCCACAGCCCATTGTGTAGCTGCCTTTAGATTTCTTGATAATGTTTTGTAATTGGTTTTATTGCCAATTGCATATTTCTGTTTGAGCAGTGTAGGTTAGGGATGCTCATGCAGTTCTCACAGGGATAGCTCTGGGCATCGTGAGGATGGCAGAGTTTCAAGGACTGAAGTGCAGTTTTGAGAATTTGAGCCATGTTCGATTGGGGCAGGGGCTGTTGTTAGGTATCTATAATTAAAAAATATATATTTTATAACTGTAGATATATTAAACTGCTCTGGCAGATTTCCTTGTGCAATCACAGTTAACATAAAAGGTCCTGTAATTAATCACTGGCCTCAACTATTGCTCTTTGTTTTAAACTAACTGTATTATGTTTGCTGTCTTGTTTGCTGAGGTGTAACAGTGTCTTATTGGCTAATGGGCTGATTTTGATTTTGTCCACAGTAAATATTTGCAGCCTGTATAGTTAACACTGTAAGCAAAATTAGGCTCTACCCATTAATGGGGGGGGCGGGGGGGATAAAATCAAATCATTCTTTCATGGCTCATTCAT
Source organism: Eurypyga helias (assembly GCF_000690775.1). NCBI lineage: Eukaryota > Metazoa > Chordata > Aves > Eurypygiformes > Eurypygidae > Eurypyga > Eurypyga helias. The sequence goes on along the minus strand of NW_010265120.1, from coordinate 16,846 downwards.
GGCTTCTATTTTGTTCTTAGACACTTACTCAGTTAAAATACCATTATTTTCAAAGATTACTGATTAAAACTAAATGCATGCACATACTAATAATTAGATGCCTTTTTATATTCAGCATATAATTTCTATATTTAAGCCATAAATTAAAATTATCTGTATAATTTTGTTAGAATCCCAGTAGCAACTTCTTTTTGATTCTTCATTGTACATGTTTCACATGCTATGAAGAGAGTTTGTGGATTTTCCTGCTGGAAAAGATTGTCTTTTATTTCCAGTTTCCTTTAAATATGTGATCTGAGAATTACTTGGATGTCACCTGCTACAGACTTTTTTCTGTTTGCATTTGATTTTAGGTGTTAAAACTCAGAAGCAATGGCATAATGTAGGTAACAAGTCTGGTAGCATTATTGTGCACAAAAGCAAATAAGCTGTGAACACAGAAGAAATGAAAAATCTTTTTTGTGATGAAATTTTGATCTGTTCCCACTAACAACTATACAACACTAACTTCCTTTTCTTTCAGAGTCTGTGTCCACGTACTGTCTTTTATTTCATTAAGCAAATCACAGGATTGAGATGTGAATGTAGTAATTTTCTCTGTAGATATCTAAGCAAAATTGAGCTCTTGGGGTGGTGGTAGTGGGGTTTGATCATTCACCCAAAAGAAAAAAAAAAAAAAACAAAAACTTGCAACATTTGATAGACCCAGCCAGCTTAATTTTCAGTCTGAGACAAAGCAGTACAGTGAAATGGATGATTGGAGAGAATGCTGTTTAGGTAACCTCACTTGCAACACTGAGAACCGTGCACGTGTTAGCAGCTGACAGCCAGATCAGTAAGTTTACTTGCAGGTACTTTCATAAAACAGGAGCTATGCATCTATATGGTAGATGGATTTTGAGCTCCAGAGATGGTAATTGTCTCCTTACGCCCATGGCTTTTGCTGGCTGATTGGAAATACTGATTTTACTTTGTTTACAAGTCTAACATTGTCTATACTAGCTAAGGCTGAGGGTATGCTCATACAATCCCAAGTCCCAGGTTTCAGGGGCTTAGCAAGTTAGGTTTTGCTAAGTGGGTTGATGCTAATACAGTTTGTGTTTGCAATGACTAGAACATCGTGTTTACTCAGTGGCTGCTACCTCAGCCGGAACATGGTAACTCATGGTAAGTCTTGCCAATGCACTCACTTGCGGTCGCGTTACTAAACCTTGAGGTTTCTACTGGTGGCTGGCACAAGCCATAGCTGTACGCTGCAGTCATATCAGATTTCCATTCAGATTCTGTGAGGCCGCCCCTTGTGAAGCAACTACCAAATGGATCACAAACCTCTTCTTATCTTTGTGAAATGTACTGGCTCTTTAAAGCATATTTAGTGAAAAATTACACCCCATTTTTAGCCTTGTCTTAGGATATTCATGCTCTGGTGATTAATTGCTAAGTAGGGATGGCATCCATGAGGGATGATTGTGTCTAAAGATAAAATGTCATTTGTCTCACACACTTCTACATTTTCAGACTCCTGTTTTACTTACCCACCAAGTCTGAAACTGGAATTGCACTTTACTTCAGAAGCCTGTTAGCCAGTAAGGACCCTCTGATCACCTCTTCTTTGTAGCTTCTTTCATTTCCTTTAATTTCCTTACCTTTCCTGAGAAATGATGCCAGGTGATTTTTTTTTTTCAACCCTCATTTTTCAAGCAAGACTTGTGCTGACAAAATGATGGGCCATATATTGTGGCAGAAAATGTGTGTGGAGGGACTCTTAATTCTTAACAGGAAATTCAGCAGCTCTTGGCACTTTGCTACTTTTTGTTGGCTAAAATGTGCCCGCTGAACATATCCTGTAATGGCATAATTTGGAAATAGGTCAGTTGAACGAGTATGTAATGATTCTTAATCTCTGACTGCCATGCCAATTTTCTGAAACTTTAGTAAGCTGAATCTTGGCTTTGCTTCTGTATGTACTCAGGAGCTGCAGTTAAGCTACCCATGTGGTGTCAAATGTGTTGAAAAGCAGTTGAAGAACTTGCTCAAACAGTAAAGGGTAATGGCAACCTTGTCTCCTCAAAGGGCTTAACTAATTTTTTTTTTTTATTTGTGGCTGTAGTCAACTTTCAAAGTGACCTTTATGTTGTAAGCACAATCTCATAGGATCTTTTCTGTCTAGGGTATTGACAGAGAAATGATGGATTGTATGATTTAGTGGTTACAGTGTACTTAGACAAGTGCAGAGACATATGAATGTTTGAAAGAAAACAGTGAATTAAGCTTCTATGAAGAACTGAAATCCTGTGATGCTCATCAGGATCAGTGTTAGACAATTGGTGATTTGAGTAAGATGAGGTAAAGCTGAGATGTGCAATTTGTACCTGTGGGTGGTTTTGGTTGCTGGCATTTACAGCAAAGTTAATCCAGAAATATACTCTCTGCGTACATTTCTGCCATTAATCACGTGCTTTTGATCAATCTTCATGTGAAACTTGCTCTTTGCCTGTTTGTTCTTGTAACAGAAAGGGTGGTGATTTTGCTTTTATCACAGCAGAGTCTATTGCAGTCATCATCACCTGACATTGTGTCATCTCAGCTAAAGCTAAATAATTTCCTAGGTCCTGAGTGCTTAGAATAGCATTCAGAGTTCCAGCACTTTTAAGCTGCTGTTGAACCCAGCAATCACCTTTCAACACTTTGTTTGATTGTTGTCTCCCTGTTTGACCTCCTTATTCCAGTGCAGCAGAATTGTGATCTAGCAGTCACTGTTAAGTTTCTAGAAAGCAGGTTTTCCCCACGAGACAGTCAGTTCAGAGTCAAGAGTCTCGACAAGATATTTTGCAAAAGTAAGTAAGTTGCACTTTTCACATTTCCATCAGGAAAGGTGGTAGAAGAGCAAGCCATTTTGAAGACTGACACATTAACTCTTAGCAGAGGAAAAGGTTTGACAAACGTCATGCTGCGCATGTGTCGCTTGGCAGCAATGTAACATAGGTTTCCCTGGGCAGGCTGCTCAGTGCTCAGCATTGTAATTGAAAACCTCATTTTATTGGCAGTGACTGTCTGGAAAAATCCCCTCTTGGTTCAGCCTTCCATTTAGAGACAATCACCCTAGCTTTCTTCTTGAGAATGAATTGTTGTACTGGACCCCCACTGTTATGCAGCAGCTCCTTCCAGGGCAGCAGATGCAGGTCAGGAAGGAAGGGATTCTTCTTCTGGGTGATATTAATGGAAAAGTATTTCAGCATTTATTTTTAACAACTAGAAGAGACTGGCAAGACACTCAAGAGTAATCCATTAGAATGTAATTAGTATCCTGAAATAAATCCTGTTCTTACTCCACAGTTGCTAAGCCTATAAAATTTCAGCTGTGTGATTGGTGCTGTCCAAGATGTAAAGACGATTTTCAGTAAAACCACCTATCATACGGTGGAAAAGAGGTCAAACAAGTAAAAACTCCATGTGTTGGTGGCTGGGAAGCATGCTAGGGAAATGGGAGTTGCTGGCAGTTGAGAAGGAGGCATCGTGGGCTTGAACTGATAGGAGGAGAGGTTGTCCTGGAATGGTGTTTCATGTGCGTCGGGGTCTTAGACCTGCAAGGTTTGGTGTTCTTGCTAACACACAAAGCAGGAGTATGTAAGTGGTGTTTGCTGGTGACACAAAGGTAGCAGCACAGAAGAGACTCAGCATGCCAGACAGGGAGAATTGGCAAATGAAGAGGAAGGCTTGGGTGTAAGTTATAGGTTTTCTGTGAGCCACCAGTGTGAGATGCTGGAGTGACGGGAAGAGAAAGAGAAGCACAGTCTCCAGGGCTGGGATGAGAGGGTGGAAACTTTCCAGTACAAAAAAGGAAATATTGCACAGCTCTGATCGTCATGTTTATGAAAGATGAATTCAGACAGGAACAGGAAAAGTGAGGAAGAATAATAGGATCATAAAAGGAATGAAGAGCCAAGAAGAGATTTAAAAGGCATTTGGTTTATTTAGCAAAGGCTGGTAACAGATCATTGTTGCCATTGGGAGGGAGAGGGGGAGGAAGAGACTTCATTTAAGGCATTTAAAAAAAAGACATAAGAACAAATATAAACAGGCTGGTCAGGTGTTCCACATCTGAAAGAAGGTCTCCAATTATTAAGGGAGCAAGGTAATAACCTTCTGATAGAAATAGCCTTCTGACAGAAGAAATGAAGGCCAAAGTCTTTGTTTGAAAGTGAGCACGGATCAATTTGAGCAGGAGTACGAGACATGATTGGTTGTGGCAGAGGACGGCATGTCTGTGCTGCCGGCAGACCTTTGTGCTCCTGCAGTCATGTCTCTTGATTTTCCCTATATATTTAGGTAACGGCATAGTGCCATTGGCATTAAGCTAAGGGAGACAAAGCTCTGTCTGTTAACATAAATAAGGCAAAAGATTATTTTGCGTATTCCTGCTTTTAATAGCTTGTTTAAATAAACATGTATGGCAGTGTTGTGCAATAATTTAAAATTACATGTTACATGTTCATTAGGAAAAATTCATTTGAGGTTATAAAAATCTTCATAGTATTCCTTTCTCTGCTTAGATTGGAGATACATTGAAAGAATGCTGCTGTCTGCCTGTATTTAAGTAAAATTAAATAACTTCTTGTATTATTCAGTCATCTAATTTTGTAACGATACCAGAAAACTGAATTGAGCATAGTATGATTTCTGGAGTAATTTTTAATGGTGAGTATTCTGGACTCTTCTGTGGGGAAGTACAGAGATCATTTAAATGCCTCATGTAGATTTGATTCGAAGGAGTACGCTTAGATGCCTTAGCTGTTTGTATGATGCACAGAGGTTAATGGAGATTTAAAGAACTCTGATAGTGTGAGTCTACCCTGCCTTGCTAAGAAAAATAGGCCATAATAAATGCTATTTTCCTCCTTTATTTTTCTTTTGTCATTAATATGCTTTTGTAGTTTGTGGAAAAGAAAGCTTCATGCATCAGGTTTCTCTTAGGCTCAGCTCTACAAATACTTATACTTCTAGAACAGGTATTCTCATTTTTTCTGGAGGGATTGGTCTTGCGCATGTCCTCCTAGGATAAACCTTTAGTATTTATTTTCCCTTCTCGTTTGCAGTGTGGTTGTCCTGGGCCCTGTACAAGAAATGAGATGGTTTTGTGTGCTACAGTCCGTTGTTGGAGCTCACTTCTAAATTTCTATGACCTTTTAGCATGGCATCTTTACCATTTGACCCCTGATGTGGATGCACCATCTGTGCCAGTGGTAGCTGTGACCTTGTGTACTTTAGGGTGGTTTCAAAGACTGGGTAAAGATCGTGGAAGAGCAATGACCTCAGTGGTCTGCCATAGGTGAGACTCTGAGATGACACATCTCCTGTGAAGATGAACTCGCAGCAAATTAAGCTTCCCTCAAAGGGTGGCAGGAAGCAAGATCCATCATAGCTGAGAAATAAACAAGTGTTAACAATCCTGGTTCACACATTTTGATCACGTACCAGTACAAAATTTTAATCAACCAATAAAAATCTTTTATCAACCTGATGTGGGGAAATATAAAAATGTCATTTACGTTTGGTTCTGTTGTATCAAAGGCATGATACTGTATATTTTATAAGAAAATACTGATTCGCATTCCAACCAAATGTTGTATTTATTGGCTGTATTTTAAAAATTGATAAATATATTAGTACATTATTTCCAACAGAGAAAATAGATGACTCAGAGTCCTGACATCTTTAGACAACATTTACATGCAAATCTGTAACTCTTCCCTAAAGAAGAGCAAACAAGTCCATGTTGAAAGATAAACAAGAAAAACAGTATCTCTGTATATTTGTGTTTATATATTACTAAGATGGATATGTAATAAAACCAAAGCTATCACTGATGTATCTGACAGATATAGATACTGCACATATAAATACTGGTCTAACTACTGATATTACCATTCCCTTTGATGTGAACTTTCGTATAAAGTTTAGAATATTATGCAGTAATCCATTTACCGTGTCAAGGATGATAACCCAGAGCTTAAGTCACTGGGGCAGATGTCTAGGGCTGTGTTAGAAGAGGAATTGGAGGGAAGAAGTGAGGAAAGTGCAGAAGCTGAGGACTTGATGAAACCACAGGAAGGGAAACGGTGACAGTAGGATTCAGGATTTGAGTAGGGAAACAAGACCAAGTTGCATCTAACTACAGGGCAAGACAAGATGAGTAGCTGAGTTAAAAATTAGTGGTAATTATGGTAAAATTCAGAATGAGAAATGAGTAGGAATGTGTCAAAGAAACTGGTAAGAAATATAATCGAGGCACCCTGAGCAGGGAGGATTATAGGTGGGATTGAATAAAGTATGTGCAGTGGGAAAAAGGGCCGATACAAAGTGGGATCTGTCTTGTTAGGTTCTTAGTCACTGGAGACACTGGTTATGGCTATCTGGTTACAATAAATCCCAGAAATTAAATGGGCCTTTTTCTGAACCATGATAGTCAGAACATTAATAATGATGATGGAAGGAAAGTCGTGTTCTGTTATGCTTCTGTTCTATGTTCAGTGCAAGCAGGATGATCTTTTAGGGAAGATGAATTTATTTCTCAGTCCACTAAATAGAAGCCTGACCAACATTTTGTTGTGAGAAATGGTTTTAAACCTCCAGGCCTGTTGACGTGCACTCAGAGGGTTTAGGAGGCTTGACTGACAGAGTGTGGACTCGCCAAAGTTCAGTTTTTTAAGTTGTGGTGCCAGGGAAATGCCAGAAAGTGACAGAAGTGCTAGTATCCTTCCAACACTGAGGAAGGCAAATAGACCGAACTGAGGGTTTATGACCTAGTTTACTGACATCAATTTTTGGGTTAAATAGTGAAGAAGAGACATGGAATTCTACTAGTGAAGTTTCAAAGAATATGGCTGTACTATGAATATAACTTGTACAATTAAGGCATGAATATGATTTTGAGAACTATTTCCTGAAGGAGCATTATAAATTTGGTTGGTCAAGGCAACCCTTTAACTATATAGGATTTTGTGAAGTATTTAGCTTATACAGCTGCACAACATTTTCACTAGAAAATGAGTGCTGTATAATTTCATTAAAACACTAAGAAGAATTATCAACTGTCTGATAGGTCTTGGGAGGTAATGACCAACAAAGACATTTTTCTGGTGAGCTCCTCAGTGATCTGACCTGGAACTGTTCAAAGTTCTCAGACACTTGGAAGCAAATGTACAGTTTTTTCTGACTAAAGACTGTACATCACCTGGAAGTTGGTGAAGGACAGCGGTGAAAATGGGGGCTGTGCCTGTGCATAGTTTATTTTAAAGCAGCTCAAAGAATATTTACTTATCTATGAGGAAAGTATGCAGGATGTGGTGGTCATGATTATCCTGTGCTGTGGTTATGATTACAGAAGGAGATAAAAAGGAGTGAACGCTGCTTTCCAGAAAGCAGTTGGCTCTGAAAAATGTTTCAAGAGACACAATATAACTGCAGTGCACTGTCAGCTCACAGGTCAGTGCTATTCCTGAAGGGTCTAAAAAGTCTTGCGTTAGTTGAGTGCAGGAATAGGAACTTACTACTTTCAGCATCAACTGGGACTGGTAATGAATTTGGTTCTGGTGTCAGTAGTTTTAAAGGGATGTTAAAAACGTGTTTAGGTACAGACACCTCAAAATTATTTGAGAGCCTAAGTCAAGCAGGTTAAGAAAAGAAAGCAAGGTACAACCTTGTAAAAAGATACTTACTAGCAGAAGCGACCAGGGAAAGTACCAGATCATTTGCTCTTGTTGGGCTCTGATTGCTTCTGGGAAATATGTTTTAGAGCACCGTCTTGGTATGACAGTTACTGTATGAACCATGAGGGCTTTTAATACATTATGCCTAGTAGCCGGAGATGATGATCTATTGCCTGATTTTAGACTTTATCAGTACCGTCACAGTGTTAAGGCCTCGTATTCGATAGGGTGCACTGCTGTTCCAGCTGCTGTGGGCATGGTGGGTTCAGCTCCTCATCTCCAGTGGATTCAAGGGGTTTCCTCAACACATCTGGGTAGTGTTGCTGCTAACCAAAGGCAGTGTGTCCAAAAAGCATGCAGTTAAGAAACTTGACTGGTGTTCTCCGAATTTGCCTTACCTAACCTTTTTTGTGTGTGTGTGAGGATATTGCAGAGAACAGAATTTGGATGTCACAGTTGGTAACAACAATGACAGAGCATTTTAAACAAAGTCCTCAAGACTGTAACAGGGAGGAGTATAAACAGGAAATAGCAGTCAAAACAATTCTAATTGAGAACTCATGGAAAACATTCTGGTAGCAATAAGGGTTTTCACGTATACTTGTGTAGCTAACAGTAAGTAGTGGTAAGCCTGTTAACCCTTTGTAATCTTCAAAATTCGGTTGATTTGCTTTCTTGTTTTCTGCAGATTAGTTCTTTACAACCAAACAAGAAGAGTTACTGCGCACATTTGCTGATTTTATTTGAGAGATAAATTAAAAAGTGGCGCTTTTATAATCAAGCAGAACTGTCTGCAATTTCTGTTCTCTATGCAGTCATATCTGTTTTATTACATGCTGGCTTTTATTGAACTCCATTTTCTTATTTCAGCCTCACATTATTTGAGGGTTTTGTGTGATCTTTAGCTATTTTTTCTACACTTCTGGTGAGGGCTGTTGGTTAGAGAAATGTCCCTAATTTTATGTTTATCTTTATCAACTGTTTTTCCAGTGGAATGCAGAGGTGAGAATGATTCTGGTGTAATTTGTAATTTTAGTGCAAGCTCTGATAAACATTTTTAAATCCTTGATTTTATTTGAGCAGGTATTATTGCCATCACTTTATATGCACTTTTGCAGCCCCTTACACCTAAGGTACAGTGTTGAAAATGGTTATGATCAGATTTAATTTTAAATTCTTGTTATTAAGATTAACTTTTTCTTGAAAAGTATAACCTGAAAGATCAGGATCTTCTGCTGTTTATGGCACAGGATTTCTTACTCCTGCATTTCAACACTTTTCTCCATTCAAACAAGAAATACCCTACTGTTAAAGCTGGTGATAGTCAGATTTAGGTCTGGTTTGGGCAAGTTCTTTACAATGGCATTTTTCTGTTCTGTTCCTAACCACATTGTTAATTTAACCCTATAAATCTGATATACTGAAAATCAGTATCAAATACCCCAGGAAAAAATATCCTGTAGATTTTCTTCTTTGATTCACTTGTTGGGAAATTGAGGAAAGGAATTATAGTCTAAAGTGAAGTATGCAGGAGCATATACGGTAAATAGAATTACTTAGGATACTGACCATTTCAATTGCTCCAGCTTCACCAGAGCAATAATAATAAATGTAAGAACATTAGCCCTCTTCATAGTTTTGCCAGATGTTTTAAGAAGTTGGCCCCAGTGCTAAATGTGAACAGCATAATTTGTTTCAGTGAATGGGGAACAGTGATTCCCTGAATCCTTTTTGTTATCCATAAAGCCCACTTATTAATTTGTAATCAGATAGGTTTTCAATCCTACAATCATATATATATTGCAACAAGATGCTGTCACATGGTGGTAAATATATGCAGAAGTAAAGAGAGCAAATCCTAAACCCACTGCTGTAAGTATGGTTCCCCTTGACAGGAAAAGAAGTTTGATTCCTCTTCATGTATATGCATATGAACCCAGATCCCCACTGCTGGCCTGCTCCCTGTGTCTAATTTTGTGGGACTTTCTGCACATTAAATGTTACCCAATCTCTCCTTGGAGAGTTATCTAAGGAAAGAGAGTGGGACCACAGAGTCCAGGACTCTTCAAGGATGCATTTCAAGAACCTGCCACATGCAAAGGCTCCAGTGAGGAGATGTCACAGTTTTGCAAGAATGGGATTTAGGCATGGATATATGTGTGCCGGTTTTGACTCCTAAAATACAAGTGAATTTTACTTACCAATGCTGCAACTCTGAGAACGTGGGGTTTAGTCACCTTTCAACTAGATACAATATCCAAGCTAAATTCTGAATGTTAGTTTTGATTATTGCAGTTGATATACTGGCTCCTGTTCATTTCTTGGCTGTCCCAAATTTAGATTTAATGTTGACTTAAAAAAAAAAGGAAAGGTATGCAAGGACTGACAGTGATGATCCTGAGTATAAATTATATCAAGCAAATTGGTGCAAGATAAAATTACCAAATCAACCTTTTTTATTCTATATTTTATGGAATATCTAATGTATGTTTGGCAGTAATTTACTCTTGCACATGAATTTCTGACAGTTTCGATTCTTTGGGCTTATTAATCAATGTAGTCAGCACCAGAGCAATTTTTATGAGACTCACTAGTCATCAAAAATTTATTATCAGATAAATCAAAGAAACAACTAGCATCTTAATAGGGTGAACAAAGTGGCATGTAAAAGATCATTCAAGACTACATGTTTCTGACACTTGTGTTTACTGCTAGGGTCAGAGGTTTTGTTTGCACTTTCATTACGGTAGTCATCACTGTGACACTATTCCTTCCTTCTGTGCTAGACTTTTCTTCCAATTTTTTTGTATATATGTATACACATTTCATGTTAGCATCATCCTGATAAAGCATGACACTTCTATGTAAAATGCAATATAGCACTTTTTAATTAAATCTGAAACTTTCATGGTTGCAGTAGAATGTGTGTGCTTCAGGAGTAGGGTGGGATCAAGTGCGTTGTCAGTACTACTGGCATGCTCCGGTTATGCTTCAGTTACTGATCCAGTTGCATAATGACATCCAGTATTTGTTCCAGTTAAACCTCTAGTGTCTTATTTGATACAGTAATCTTACTACTTCCTGAAAAGATTACCTTTTCTTGTATGGTATTTTAGGAAGAATTTCAGTCACACTTCTTGTGGTAAATTAGTAAACCCAGAGCTGACTGACTGCTTTCCAAATCTACATTTATGTTAAAACAAAATGCTGGTCTTCCCCAAACGCTCTTGCATTTAACACTTGCATTGGTTGAGTCTCCTCCCCAGTCTATGCATGAGCAGGAGGCTTCCGTGGCCCGGCTGACCTGTTTGACTGCAAGGGGATGTAGCCACAGGTGTGTAACAAGGACATACTGGTGACACCACTGGGAGTGTGGCTGGTGGCTTCACCTTCCCCTGATAACTGCTCATGGCTCCCTGGCATGACTGTTGGTGGGAAAATCCATGTACGAGCTTGTAGGCCTGTCCTCAGGGGTGAGAGAGTGTTTGGGGAATGATTAAAAAAAAAGAAAAATTGCCTTGTTTTGTGGAGTTTCATCTCAGTACGCAAACGTAGGCTTGTCAAGCAGTTTCAAGAAGGATGAAGGTGTATTCAAGGGACACCTCAGGGGCCAAGACAATTCACCAAAAAACTAATCCATGCTCTTGAGGCCCAGAGGGCAAGGCTGGGCCCTTGGCCACCTCTCTATGGGTGGCATGCTGCTGAAGCAGTTGAGTGATGTCCACCCCTGTGTTCCCACCCATGCACCCAGGCCAGCGCTGGCTCTTGTGTGACCAGATAGCAAGGGTGTTTGGGGAGCTGATACAGCTGGAAACTAGTCACTTATTTTGGCAGTTCTAGTCTGAATTACCCCCTTGACCTCAGTGCCTGACTGCCAGCACCAGCCCAGAGGGCAGCCATGCACAGCTGTAGAAGTAGCCCAGCTGGGGTAAGTTTAAGTTGCCCTCAGCTGTGCACCCAAAGGCAGGAGGAGGAGGACCTGGGTCCTTATGTGCATTTTCACTGTGCACCAAACAGAGCAAACCTCCTATAAAAAGAACGTGAGTGTTTTTAAGAACTTAAAAACTCCCCAGCATTGGTCAACTAGTGGGGAGTCAGGATTTGTCTTTGTGCAGATAATAGGGTGAGGGGAAAATATCCTGACAGCCTGTGCATTTCACATGAATCTGGTGATGCTGAAAATACACGTCTCATTAGTGGAGTCTCATTTCTTGTAGCTAGCTCGCATATGTTTTGCCTAATAATAAATAAAAAAAAAACTGGAGTGAGATTGAATTTGTTCTGTCTTAATAACCAGAAAGGATGTTTCTGGATGACCACCAAGCAATGTGAACAACACCGAAGAACCCTACTGCTGCCTCCTCCACCTGATGAGTGCTTTTACAGGAGAAACGTAGTTAACTTCAACATTGTCTTTTTCTGTGTTTGTAGTCCTAAGTATTTCTGAAAACAGGGCGGTGGGATGAATGTCTTACAGAAGCATTGTTGTCTTGTAGCTTTTAAAGTTTATATCTCCCTGGTCTGATTCCAGTTCAAGTGAGTTATGACTGCAAGTGGTTGCTGTCGGTTGCTCACTTAGTGGTGTATGTAAGGTATAAGAACTAGTTGTAGTTCTTTTATTACTTTTACAGGTATAGCTATAAAAGTGTGGTGGTTTTAAAGCTAATGATGTCATCCAGTAATCAGTGCTAACATCTCACTGCTGCTTCTCATGTTCTTTAACTCTCTTTACCAGCCTACCTACAGTTTCACCTGTGTGAATCTTCAAGAGTAGATTTTTATCTTGTTATTTTTGAGGCAGATCTGTAATAAGATATGAAAGTTCAAGCTGGTGTATTTGTCATTAACATGTCAAAATTTCTAACCTCTCTGTGTACCTTCTATTTGGCTGTTGCTCAGTAGCATTTGCATTTACAATAGAAAGGAATAATCTTTGGTTTTGATTGTAAGACTGGCTGGAGTTTGGACTGGTCCAGGTTTAGGACAGCTTTGTGGTGGAATATATAAACCTCCAGTTAAACACTGTGGATTAAAAGCTGTGATTGGGACAGTGGCTCGGGAGGCTTGCTTGAAATGCAGATGTATTTCAGAGTACTCCCAGAGCAAGTTTGGAAGCATCTGTTGGATGAATAGTGCAGTGAGAGTTTTGACATCCAAGTCTCTGTAAATTGGAGAGGTATCAGGAGGCTAACAAGGTGTAAGTTAGAATCCCAGTCCAGCGCCTGTCACAGATTTCATGTATAGCCTTAGTGACTTCTATACAGCGACTTCTTCTCAAGGACCTCAACACAAGGTAACTTTACTTGAGGGCCATAAGCTCCTTAATGGTCATACGAGGCCACTGAGTGCATATATAGTAAACAAAAACATATATCCGTTTTACCATGGAGAATCTGCAGTTCAAGTGGCTGGTATGAAATCAGTCAGGCAATAGCAAACTGACATTGGAGCACACAGTTTGTTCACTGGGAGCTCCCTTCATTTCATTCCCAGTGTAAAATCTACCTGGCCAGGCCTTCGTTTTCAACAACCTGACTAGAAGTTTCTTGAGTGCCTTAGATAAGACAAAAATGTGCTGAAGAAAGGGTAGATTTTTACAGAGAGTTACAGCAGGGTGGGTTCCTGTTATTCAGGTCCAGGATCCCACAGCTCCTTCCATAGAACCTACCACTGATGGAAAAGGTCAAGAGCTGCTCTAATCATTAGTATGCAGAACTTTAGGGACAGATGATGTTTTCTTTCGTGCGAGGTTCTCTTGCACCCTGCATTTTTGTTAGAAGCTAGTGAGGATGAATTCTCTTCAGTGTATTTGACTCCTTACTGTACCTCACCTGATGCATCTGAGCTGGCCTCTGGTGTGATACTTCTGCTATAACTGGGAGAGATGGTTCACAAACAGTTTTACACACGGCTACAGCAAATCATGCCATATTGTCTCAGTTTTCTCCACCAAGCCATTTTGCGTTGTGGGGTTTTTTGTTGTTGTTGGGGTTTTTTTTGTCTGTTTTAATTAGTAATATTGACTACTTTGATTTGCTTTAATTTGCAATTTTACTCTGGGAATTGAAACAAAATAGTTTCTTTCTGAAGTTGGGTGAAATTCTTGGAAATTCAGTCTGGCATTTCACTATTTAGATCTTGATTAATTTGTTGGCTCTTTGCTTCAGTTTTGAGACTGTTCTGTGGACATATGCCAAAATGAGATTTTAGTCTCTTCTGGAAACGTTGGTTTGTCCTGCTTTCCTCTTAAGTACAGTCCTGGTCATATGATGTCATACTACCAACTGGATTGCCCTAGAGATTCAGCAGTGCCTATGATCAAAGTCTGGCTGACAGTCGTGTATCAGTTCCAAGTGATTCACTGCATAGATTCATAGCTTTGGAGGTGGCAGATACGTGTCTGAGAGTTGCAGTAGTCTGCACATCCCACGTTGTTTTATGCAGGAGAGTTTGCAGGTAAAGGTTCTTATGGACCAACGTGAAATCCTCGGATGTGTTTTAGACTAGTGACGATAACCTGAGCACTCACAGATCTTTGACATTTCATTTTGCAAAGATAAACATCTTTGTTTTACATACAGGTGCTGTGTTTGGATTCCCATTGGATTATGGAAGTACTGATGCTTGCTCCTTTTTCTGAAGGTTTAATTTTATAAGTATTGCATTGCCTTTTCTTTTTTCAGTAATGTTTACCTATGGACATATAAATGCCTGATATTCTGTGGCTTATGGTGTTATGAATGGTAATTAAAACTTCATATTCCCTCTGCTTGGCAACTCATGTATCCACTAATCAAGATAATTATTCATAAACTTAGTTTAATTGCTTCATTACTTTAATGTTTGGTTTTAATACTCTGAAACTTGTACTAGAGCCACGTTTTTACCTATGTTCTCAAAGTAGCATGAGTTGGTTTTATTACTTCCTCGCTGAAAAAGGTATTAACATTTATGCGTAAGAAAATGAGATCCTCATAACAAGGGTGAAGGCTAGTCTTTCTCTTTCCATGTAAAGGATTAATTTGTGATATTAGGTAGTACTAGGACATATTTCACACAATCTTGCTTTCCACAAACAAATTTCACAGGCAGTGGAGTTGGGAATCAGAAAGGCCACTTTCACTCAAATGTTTGTACATTGGCATGGGAATATAGGCATGAGCACTAATGAGTATACATATGGGAGAAGTAGGGAGTCTGATTTAAGATAAGCTTGAACACCCCCTGTGTTTCTGCTGGGAGGGAGGTGGAGTCCTAACAAGTTGAGAGCTGGTGCATGTATCTGCATACACTTCTATCCATAAATATTCTCCCCTATTCCTGTATATATTTAGCTTAGTGCTGAAATTACGTATTGTTCAGTAGATGGATCCATTAAGTCCCTTCCATTTTATTCTTGTCTAGGTGGAAGGATAGATTTAGAAAACAATGGGCGTTGCAGTGTAGAATTCTGTTTGCACGAAATAAAAATACAAATGGTGTTAAAAATAAATTTGTAAAAATAATATTCGTAGGTAAAATACTGACATGGTCAAAATGAAACATGGGAGGAACTGATGCAAAATTCAAATATCGCAGAATCAGAATTATTATATTCGTGGGTATCACAATTAATTATTTATTTCTGGGTATACATGTACTATTGCCTAAAAATGTATTGCAGGTTTACAACTGAGTAGCTGTTTTATGTGGCAGAATGTAGTCTTTGCATATTTATTGAAATTATTCATAACTAGTTGCTGCCTAGATGAACTGCTCTATTCTTATGATTTTCCTCAGTACATTATCTGAACCATTTTATCGTGACATTATAATGGAAATTTGTCTAAATTTTAGAATGATCCATGGGGCATTTTCCAAAACTCCTATCAGCATCTCTTAAAAACATGTATTTTCAGTTTACATTTAAGAATACTTTCAAAGGGTTCAGTAGCAATACAAATTTTCTACATATAATTGTTTGCCGCTTATTTTTTTTTAAGCAGTTTATTTAGAAGAAAAAGAGACATTGAAAACAGTTAGAATATGCATTTAATTAAATATGATGTGCTTATCCATTCTCCAGGTTACAACTATAAATTGCTTCTTTTAAAGATATCATAGGATGGCAAAACATGTTTGTAATGCAGTTTTATAACCTTCCCACAGATGTCCCAGCAAAGTTATAAAAATCAGTTATATACCTACTGTGTAGCACCTCACAGCTGTACCCCTGGATTTGTCAGGGCAACAAGACTCTTGCTGAAAAAAATAAATACAGGATGTAAAGGCTTCCCACCAGCACGATAGGCAGCTGGAGTGACTATAACGTAGTCACAGTTACCTTATCTGGTGGCTGTTCTACAAACCACTAGCTAATTTGTGTACACAGGTAAGACATCTTTATTTCCAGTAGAATTCAAACAAAAAGTCTGCCTCTACCAATATCCAGAAGGAACCCAAAGTGATAAATCTTGTGTATCATATTTTGCCAACTGTGGTTTTGTTCTTTTATTTTTTTTTTAGTAATTTAGAAGAGCACCTAAAGCAGAAGTTTAGTTTTCAGAAAGTAAAAGTTAACTTTAAACAATTCCACATTAGGAGTGCAAACAGTTACAAGTCAGTTGGAGCTTGTTTCGTAAAGCTGAAGGAGTCTGATACTGTAGCTGGAATGCTTTGCTTTATGGTGAATACCTTAGAATAGGTTACTGTACTGCCATTTGCATGGTGATGCAGCATTATTTTCACTAATTGTCACAAGCAATTAGAGGCTAATGAAATTCTGCGCAACCATCAAATGGACACTTTCCGTTTTATTAAACAGTGTTGGTGCAGAATAAAAGAACAATCCCCTTTATACATTATTATTTCATGTCTTACTGGAATGCAGCCAGGTTCCCTTTTATAATTAAACAGAAAATAGTTTAAGAAAAAACCACATTAGTTCCAAAACTAACCATGACAAATCGTTTTGTGACCGCTGCTGCCATGACTGTGAATGCCTGAGGTTGGCAATTGCTTTACATTCAAACAAAAGACACCATCACAGCTGTGCACTCCCTGCTCCATAAGAAATGCAGCATCTCTCTGTTTATCGAAGGATTTTGCAAAGCATCAAAATTGTTTGGACTCCAAGGAGGAGGGTCATCGTGGTAGGG
>NW_010265119.1:37742-43240 GCF_000690775.1 Eurypyga helias | reverse complement strand
CAGTTCTTTATCCACCGAGCGGATATTTAATTCAAGGCAGTAACTTGTCTTACGCAATAAATCTGTTGTCAGCAAATACTAAATTCTAATAAAAAAATGAGAATGTTACTAATTGTACATTTTTATATCCCAAAGACTGGCTTTAATGGTATATGGTTTTCTTCATGGGTCCTCTGAAAATGGAAAACCTTGTTATAGCATAACAAACAATGAAATTTGGCTTTTCCAGGCATACAAAGCCATTCCGGCAGTGAGGGGTGAGCTGGCCCCCCTGCAGCCGGAATGGGCTCCTACAGAACCCTACCCGACTCATTGTCTCAGCAGTTCCGCTCCGCAGGACGACGCTGGACACCCCCTGGATAACTTGGAACAGTGATTTTGTTAGGGTGCATGGATCTACTTTGATTAGTTTCCCCATCTGTTCTCATACATACAGTTACTTAAGCATCAGGTTTATATTGCATAAATTATTTGTGTATCTGTGTCACCGTGGATCTACACCTGATACATCCTGGTGGCCACGCTACAGACCTCCTCCTCTAGGCCCTGGATCAAATAATGGAAAAACAACTTATATGTATTATTATTAGTATTAACACCACTGGTGGTAGTATAGAGATATATATATATAAAAAAAAAAAGGAATACATTTCAGAACATTTGCCTTTAAATAGCCTTTTCCCACATAGAATTAGTCGTACTGGATAGAATCAATTAATTTTTTAGTGATACACAATTTGGTTAGAAAAAGCTTTCAGAAAAATAGAGATAAGATATTTTATAGAAGTGATACATTAGGTAAATGTTAAATTTTTTACAAGCATATCGGCTGTGCCTGAAACTTCTGTGCTGTGCTTTGTTACCAGTTGAAGGTAATATCTGTAATTTATTGGAGAAAAAGCAATTTAAATACTCAGCATAAGATAAATGATCTTTTTAGCTGGAGTATGGAGTCCATAATTACAGTATGAACAGATTAGGAAAAATAACATTCCATCATATCTCCTGCTCAGCATTTACTGAAATTCTGGGTATTTATTTAATATTTAAATAGCCCATCTCCAAGACTGTTTTCATTGTTTGATGTGGTCGAGCATTTCTCTGACACTCTTCATCATTCATCTGGATTATTTTTGTGGGCATACAATATTTTAAAATTCTGTCTTTTTATCCGCTGAGTATTTTTACCCAGGCATTTTGTTAAACTGCTAATGAGTCCCACAGGGCAATATGTTTAAATTAACCATACATTAATACTGGTTATAAACGAAAGAAAAAAACAACAAAAACCTCTCACCACATATATTTTTTACGTAAATAAAAGTAAAGATAAGCTATACTGTTAAATAATAGTTTAGGAATAGGGCAGCCTTCCCCATTGCTTTGGTGGAGGGGAGGTGGGTGGGTCGGTCTGGTGGGTGTCAGGGAGTTGAGCAGGTTGGTTTGCCTGGAACAAGCTGTTGTACCTGATCTCACCCACCTCATGCCATGGGAGGGCCGGGAGGTCTCACCAAGGTTCTGCTGCATCTGAAATGGTGATGGTAGCTGCAGCAAACGCACCCGGATCTCCGGAGTTTGTCACTTTTGGAGGGATGAGCTTTTTGAGGTTTATCTGATACCTCCTGGTTTCTAAGTTCACAGGCTGACCTGCTACCCTGTGAACTTGGAAATGAAATCCCACTGAGTAGCTTTATCTGTCATTGTGAGGCTGCTTACGACTTCTAGAGGACAGGCAGAGTTGTTTTCAGTGACAAATACATAGTTGTAACTTTGAGTCAATTTTTTTTAATCCTACAATGATAGTGTTAGCCACTAAAACCTTTGCCTTGTGTGTCCTGCATCCGACCCCCTTGGCATTTCAGGTCTTGTCACTAGCTCTCTGCTGCCGGTGGTGACAAACCATGGGGTTCTGACCCCATGGCAGGGTATCACGGCAGTTCCCGAAGGCAGCCGGGCCCAGAGCAGCTCATGGGCCTGGGAGAGTTGGCTGTCCTGGGGAGAGGGGGCTTGAGCAGCGATGTGGGTGCCCATGGAGATATTGACGGGACACTGGGTTGGGTTTGCTGCTTTTTAGCAGGCCGAATCTGCTTTTCAGCTTGAGCCCAAAGGAAGCACAGGGCGTTGTTTCAGTTTGTTCGGTTGAGAAGAACTGGTTGGTGATGCCAGTGCTGTCCGTGCTTTTTAAGAGGAAAAGGCACCGGGCTCAGGGTCTGGTGGGGAGAGGAGGCTGGAAAGTACAGCTTGCGAAGGACTGAGCTCTGCAGAACCTTCCCTATTTGGGGAACATTAATCACTGTACTTAGCTCGTTAAAAGCTGCTTGCTTGTGGCAGTTTTCTTGCTCATATTTTTCCTTGAATTGTTCAGACAACAGTTTTTCATCTTCTCAGTAAATCAAATTACCTGGTAAGGATATTTCAAAGCTAAATCATGCCTACTTTGTTCTAGCTGTCCGACACTACAACTGTAATTCTCTTTAAAGAGTGTTGGGTCAAATGTTTGCCAAGACCCTGCTTCCATTAGTCTGTATTGTTTCTCTGCCTGTTGCTCTTCTTCAGCGGATGATTTGTTCCTAGATACTTGCTTTGAAATCCCCTTGCTACTGGTCCTAATGTCTCTGTGTGTTCAGGTAAGGTGGTCAGTGGTCTCCTGCTGTGTGCCCCTTTTTTTTTTTCCTGCTGTTGGGCATCGTGAGTGCTTTGCCATTTACTGGTCTCGGTGCCCCAGTACTGGGGCATCTAACATCCCTAGATTCCTTCAAAACAATGTTTTCACTGGTACTTTTACCTGAATAAGCTCTACATTGATCTACCTGTGGTTACTCAGCAATGCATATTTAAGTGAAGGGCTTCTTTTACTTCCCTTTGTACCTTTCCATATTTTACCTTATCCGCTATGATTTTCTTCCCAAATTTATTTGACAGGTTATTCTGTTTCTTCCCCAGTGCTGTCCTTTAACAGACATACTGAATTTGCAAATGAATCTGTAGACAGCTTTTATTTCTATAAGGTCTTCTTGCTAACATAGTACCTTGTGCCTTTTCAAATGTTCCTTTCCAGACCTTCTTGCCATGTCTTTCCTGTCCTCTGTACGTACTCTAGTTCTGCTTAAATGTTTCACCCCTCATTTATCCAGTGCCAGAAAAGCTGTGTTGTTGTAATAGGGACGGCTGGGTGGGTGCTCTGGGTCTGGGCATCCTTCTAGCACTGCAGGGTGGTCGAGGTGAGGCTGGCTCTCCCCAGGGTGTCCCTGAGATAGCCCTGCTTATCTCAAAAGGAACAGGAGTTCTCTTCCTGGAGCGTGGTCAGGATGCAATGTGTGCATCCCACCTTGCACCTTCCTTACCCAAACCTGAGTTAAACAACGTAATTCACCTCTTCGTCCTTAATTCCGACAAGTAAGAACTGGCAGGAGGTTCAGGGAGAGTACCTGCAGTGAGTTTTGCTCCTCATAGGGGGCAGACAAACCATTGAGGCGTATCAGGTAATTCTTTGTTTACCATTTTGCCTTATTTTTCACATTTAAATCTACTCTTTCTATATGCTTCGTGTTAAGCAACAGAGTTACTCCTTTTGAATTAAGCAGAGAAACGTAGGGAAGTTAAGTTGATCCCCTCTCAAGGTTTTTGGGCAAAACCACTTAAATTTTGCTTGGTTAAATTCTACTTTCCAGTAGATGGCAGCAGATAGTCAGTCTTTATTTAAAAAAAAAAAAAAGGAAATGCTTAGAGAAGTCCGAAATAGGATCTTTACAATGTTGTTTCCAAGTATCTATTTTTAATATAATCACCAAATACTTGACAACTATTCGCCTTAATGTTAATAAATCCTTTTAGAAGTTGCTGTTGAGAAGCACGCTGTAGGAGCTCGACAGGGAACATGCAGGGAAGCGTGCAGCAAGGGGAGGAAAATCTGTTTCTGACTGTAGGGTACTTTTGGGACCTGAAACACAAATAAGAAAAGCAGGAGTGTGGGGCTGTATTTTCCCCCAGGAAAATGAAGGCCCATGACCCATGCTTTAATCTAAAAGTCATGCCTGAGTACGACTGAGTTGAGTTCCCCAAGATCCAACGCATCTTGAGAAATGTTGGGGTTTTGATTTATTTTGTTATCCAGCCCATGTTGCGGTGGTGTTGGAAGACATCCGAGGGTCCCATCTCTTGGGTGACTGTACCCAGCGCGGTGGGCTCCTGCTGTGGGGAGATGCTGTGGCGGGATGCGGCTCAGCTGAGGGTCTCACCTTGGCCCTGACCCTGAGCAAGGGCAGCTCTTGGTATCGCTGCGGGGCTCTCACCCACAGAGGTCTAGTCTTTTAACTTCGTACTTGGGTGGAGATGAGGAGTTTTGTAACAACATCTTGTGTGCTTTGCATTCGCTAGGTACGCTCCCTGAAAAGTGATGCTAATGCAGGCAGACATGAATGATTATTTTGTACTGCTCTTGGCAGTAGTTTCAATATTCTTATTTTCTGTTTATTGCCAGCACTTTCCTTTTCCCTTTTCAATACTGCACTCTTTTTCTTTAATACACAATTTTGTTTCTGTTGCACTGGTTTATTATACATACATTATTCCGCTACTGGTTGCACTAATATCTTTTGGGGATTTTTTCCTTCAAAGATAGGAAAGGAAAAGGGAAAGGAAAGCATTTTTCTTCTGCTTTTGGGGCTGCTCAGTGCTGCCCACAGAATGGGCTGATCAGCAATTTCTTTTACTGGAGGCTCGTCCAAAAAACATGCTTCATCTGCTCCCTGTCAGTGACTCCAACTTTGAGGCTACCCAAAAGCTGCCTAGACACCAAGGGGTGCCCTTGATTTTGTGCAAGTCCGTGCTGGTAGCAGAGGTCACCCGCCTTGGCCAGGGCGTGGGTGTCCAAACTGACGCTGCTGGTTGCCTGGCACGGCACCGATGGGGGCCTGCTGCAGCGCTTGTGGGCAATGGCATGTCCTGTGGAGCAGGGTCACTTCCTTCATCTGTCAAAATCCCACACGTGTGAGTTCACCCCTGTCCTTCCTGAGTGTCCCAACAGAAATCCAGCCTGCGTTTGTCTTGCCGGGGCGATGAAGCCGTCAGGCACAGCACCTCTCTTGCCAAGCCGTGCTGTTTATATAAAGTGCTACGTGGTCTGTTCCCTGGGGAAACCACCTTGTTCTGTGCTGGGGAGGCCTGCCTGCACACATTGCCCCAAAATACTCTGCCTTCCTGGGCACTGGAGACGGACTTTCAAGGCATGTGAGGTTGCTCTGAGTTTGAGGGGATGGAGAAACAAGGCAGGGACAAATGTTTGTGTTGTCAGGATGTGATGGTTAGGGTTGATATACTGTAGCTGGTTAATACCTGGCCTGGGGAGTTAGAAGCAGCTTGTGGCTTTATTGTTTGCTTTTATTTTATAGCTCTTGGCAGATACCCAGAGAACTAGATGAGTCCCTTTTTTTGTTTTCTCCTGTTAGAAAAAGACTCCTCAACAACTCTATGCTATGCACCACTGAGTGTATAAGCAT
>NW_010265119.1:32542-37703 GCF_000690775.1 Eurypyga helias | reverse complement strand
GCTGTGTACTTCTCCTGGGAGCCAGGGATGTATTGCCATCCCTGCTGAGGAGTGGGGAGCAAAGCCCCGGTGCGTCCTGGCTTTTCTGCGAGCAATGAATGGTTTCCATTTGGAGCCGACCGGGCTGTGCCTGCAGTGCCGGAGTTGGAGTAACTTCCCAAGTCTCCAGCAGAACCAGGGGTCAACGTTCTACATGTTGTCCACAGCCATCTCCACTGTGTATGTGTGATTGAACTGGAGAACACCCGGCTGACGTGAGTGATGAACTCTGCACAAGGGTGAGAGGCTTGAGGTGATGTAACTGCCGTGTCTGTGTTCAGTTTGCATGAACGCACATTCCTCCCTAAACAGTGGAATTCTGTGAGCAGCGCAGCCCAGATAAATCTCAACATTTTCATGATATTTCTCCATGAGTTAGAAGTTTTCACTAGCACTTAGGCCAGTAAATATGTTAATGTTGTCTTTATGAAAAGAGTCAAGGTGTTTACCCCAGCTGATTCTATAGAGGCTTTTGACTCTTGTATATTAAGCTGAGAATTTGCTTTGCCCTTTTTTTTTTTTTTTAAATGCTTTAAAAATACAGGTCCTTCAGACTAGGAGACTTGACGGGGGTGGCAGTGAACTGTACCATGGAGCACAGATGTAGTGTGGGTACCGCAGATGCTGCCAAAGACCTGCCAGTGAAGTTAACTTCTTTCATCTTCATCCTTTCTCAGGGGCAGCTTGGGGTTTTGACTGGAGGTGCTTGGAGAAGTCTGCTGTGCATGTGCAGCATACCAATGCACTCCTAAACAAATAGGTAATGTATTATATATACATACATGATGTACACAGGGATGCGTACCTGTGTGCGCACACACGCTCGCTGCCTTCCCTCTCGTTTGAGGCCCTCCTGCTGGGCTCCTGATGTGTCTCTGCTTAGAGGGAGCCCCAGGCATTACCGTGTGTTCTGTCCACTTACCTCTGTATGAACAGAGTGGTCCCTCACAGTTCCAAAAGGGCTTTGTTGGGTGATTTGGTGTGCCCACGGGCAGTGTGAATGTGCAGCACATGTGGTCTGGCTCCTGGTAAGCAAAGATTTCCTTATTGTTTACAACAGGGAGCAGCATGGAGCAATCCTCCTGAGGCAGGCAGAGTGCTAAAGGATGCTCTTGCTCTTCTCGTCTCTGTTTTCCCCAAGAGTCTCTTAAAGATAAAGCTGTGAGGTGTATGTTACATACCTGTCTGTAGGGGATGTCACCTTCGTGCTGTCAGGGCTCTTGCTGGATGCCGGAGTCTGTTCATAGCCACTGGCCTTCTTCAGCCTGTGGAGCCAGCATGCAGCCTACTGTACGTGACAGATAAGCTGGGTTCTTGCTGAACTCCTTTTGAGCAATTTCTCTAATGTATTAGGCATAAATAGTCTTTCTTTCAGAGTCAAACATGTGCGTCTCATTCTAATTATTTTTTTCCTCTCTAACCTGTTTTTGTTCAAGTTGTTGCCACAAGCAGTGGTGATAATGTTCTCTTTCCATTGTTACTATAGAGAGGGGAGCTGCTGTAATTATTGCTTAAATTGAGGTTTCTCCTTTGAAAATGTTAAAATATCTTTGGATGCATGATAATGGATTCATACATCTACCAAATGCCATTTTCAGGCCAGACAGAGATGCTCCTCTGTCTGTCAGTCATAGGCTGCCGTGGGTGTGCAGGACATGATCCGGCTGTGCTGAGATTGCGGGCAGGAGAGGAGACATGAGACAGCACAGTCTGCCCCAGCCACAGCAGCATGTGAAGTGCTGCACCCTCCGTGTGCACACAATGAGCTTCAGTGCTCACTGTCCTCTTGAGACACAGCCTGATTTCTCAGGCATTGTTAGCCAGCAGCAGGTAGCTTGCCTATTCCTCCCTGCCTTTCCAGAAGCACTGCATTTCCGCTGCCAAAAAAGACCTGAGGAAACACTGCTCCAGCAGCGCTGTCTGCTCGGTGGTTGGCCTGTCACCTGAGTAAAGCTGTCCCAGTGCTTGTGCTACTCGGTGTGATCCGATTTAAAAGCGCGCTGTTTGCTTACAGTCAGACTGTATTGCTGGACCGTTGTGTTGCGCTGTTTTACAGAGCTACAGCTGAGCGCTGACGTACGTGAGGTGTGCTCAACCCAGACCCGGCCTGACATGATGCTGTTGGGAATGCTGTCAGCTTTCCAGTGTGGTTTAGTAGTGTTTGTTTTAAACACAAATGTCTGAAGACAGGTTAGCTCCCTGCCAGCCTGGACAGGGCTTACATCAGCATTCGTGCCAGCCTGTACCGCCACAGGCAGTTATGAGCGTGGGGGTGCAGCTGAAAGTGGGGGGCAGCAGCAGAAAGGAGAAGCTGATGCTGGTCAATCAGTCAGATTGCTGCTTTGATGAGGCTGCAGAAGCAAAACTTGAGTGAGGCAGAAAAGCCATGGGACAGACCATCATCCGATGGCATTCATTTGTCCTGTGGTTCTTGCTAGGACCTTGAAAATCCATTTTTCTCCCTTCAGAGTCCTTTGTTTCTGATTACAGAAAATGTTGAGACCTCTCCTTAGAACCTGAAGCATTGCCCATTAATTGCCACCAAAATTGCTGTGGAACAATGCTACCCTCACCTTTGCTGCCTCATCTTAGGCAGCAATGGCTCTAGAGCAGCAGGTAATGTATGTTCATACTTTTTGGTGACACTCCTACTTATTGAAAACAAATTAATCTTGCTCTTGTGTGACCAACAGGAGAGCTGTCTGGTCTGTATCTGTAACCACTGGGAAGACATGGACACACTTCCATGGCAGGTACTTTGGCCTTAAAAAAAAAAAAAAAATTACAAATAATTTTCTCTTTTCCTAGCCATGTCTTTAATAAAACTCTAATGAAACTATGTCAAAATGGGTAACTGTTAGATGTATAATTAAACCTTCCTGTGTAATATGGAGCATGGCAAGATGAAATGAATTATGAGATTTCCCTTCTGGATATATTACCTTACTGAAAGCTGTCAATATTTTTTAACAGGAAAGACTGGAAGGATGTGGATTTTTTTGAAGAATGGGAAAGTTATAAGCTACTTAGCTTCTAATATTAGCTTTAAAAGAAA
This sequence comes from Eurypyga helias, assembly GCF_000690775.1. Classification (NCBI taxonomy): domain Eukaryota; kingdom Metazoa; phylum Chordata; class Aves; order Eurypygiformes; family Eurypygidae; genus Eurypyga; species Eurypyga helias. Next base: position 34,609 of record NW_010265119.1, on the reverse strand, counting down.
GAAAGTGGAGTCTATAAAGAAATATTATTGGTTGTACTGACACCTGAGACCTGGCAATGTCTTTAGCTGACTGGATACAGGATTTCTTGTGTTTTGTGTTGTTCTGAGCCCTTTGTTTACAAGTTCATTGCCAAGATTTAGTCCTGTGATGGTTTCTGGTTAATAAAAGGATGAAGAATGTGATTGATGGCATTTTAGATGGAAACAATGGATGCTTGGCTTTGCTGTCTTTATCATATCCTTAAGGAAAGAAGAAATAGGTATGGGGAAGCCCTTCACAGCCAGGGAGGGAAATGAGGTTCAGGAAGACTTTTGAATGCAGCTTTGAACAGATTCCAGATACTGCAAAAGAGCAAAGCAGCTTCTGAAGTATAGGGAAAAATAAATATTTTTAAAGGATTTCAACATATTTAACATAAACCATGTTGATTTATAAGAGTTTAATTATTACAATCATTAAAAGACCATGATTATCATTAAAAGGCTATTATCAGAAATGAAATGCTAAAAACAAATGGTATATATTAAATAGGATCATACATATTTCATAAAACATATTATACTGCAAAATAAGTTGTCACGTAGCCATGGCAATGACTTTTAAGTTACCCTTTTTGATGCCTTAATGCACTGCTCTGCATGTTTTAGTGTCAAGCCTCCCAACATGCCCAGCACTCAAAAGCTCCAACTGAGAATGAATATAAAGGGGCAATTATACAGCTAACTGGTCACTTGCATATATAACTGCTGTTTACCAGCACAGGACATGTCCCTTGGTGCTGTGGGTGTTCAAACAGAAGGTGGCAGAGGTGGACGATCCGGGTGTTTTTTGCCCCAGGGAGCAGCTGGTGGCAGCTCCGCTGGCCCTGCCATGGTCCTGGGTGCCCATCCTTGTCAGACAGCCCCCTTGGCTCCCTGGAGCTTGGCTGCCCCCTGGCCATACCTCCCTGCCCGAGGACACTGCCCTGCCCGGGGCACCGTGGCTGTGAGTTCCCCCAGCCGGAGTCCAGAAAGCCCGGCATGATCAGGCTACCCGTACGGCAGTGTGCCCCAGCACACCTCGTGCCCTTCTGGGGAGTGCGTGTGAAGGTGGTGCTGGTGTCATGGTCAGAGTACACCTCCTGCACAAACAACAAGTTAATTTTCTTGAGCTCTGCTTGTTAGCTTTAGTAATTTGGCACTTGGTAAGCTTATCTTTCAGTATCGGGTTTTTCACATAGTTCCCAGGACAAGGCGTTTAAGGTTCAGATGTATGTGCCTGGATCTCACAAACCATAGACAAATGTATTTATTAGGAACTATGTTGTCTGCACTTCTAAATGGCCCCTAACTAAAAAAATTTTCAGACTATAATTAAAATACAAAGGCCAATGGCAGTTTCTCAATTAACTACAAGCCCAGGATAGGTAGGGATGGTTTTATTGTAGGCAATGGGGCTGCTCCTGGTCGTCTTTGTTTCGAATTGAACATCTGGCTGCAACAACTTCATAAAAAAAAATTGGAATTTCTGGAATACATTTGTGCATTTAAAGTTCCTACTATTTTTATAGCTGTCCTCTTCCTTTTTCATTTTACGTCTGACTCCTATTTTGAGTGTTTTCTTTGGTTTTTGTGTCACAGAGAGGATACGTACAGCATGTCTGATAAGATCCAACCGAGATTAAAATAAATTCTGTTTTGTGGTGCAGAAGAGAACAGATTTTACGTATCAGATCTCATAAAAGCAGAAGAGATGTATGCGTGGTGGGTGCTGAACTCTCGTTTACCCTCTCATTATATCGCCTGGAACGGACGCCAGTCTCGGTCCTGACGCTGCAGAGGGCATTGGAAGGCTTTTATTGCTGCGTTTAAGCACAGACCTGTTTCTTTTGTCACAAATGCTTCCCTGATGCTGAAGAGTCAGAGGTGTAATTATCCACGTGAATTTCTGCTGACAGTGTGGAATTCCTTGTGAACAACCTCTCCTGTCACACCAGGTTTGTTTTGCTGTCTGGGCTTTTCCCATTCCCCATCCTGACTGGGCTGGTATTTGAGCTCCTGTGGCATGGCTGCAGGGCGGGGGGAGAA
>NW_010265119.1:0-32497 GCF_000690775.1 Eurypyga helias | reverse complement strand
TGATCGGACGAGGGGGAATGGTCTCAAGCTGCGCCAGGGGAGGTTTAGATTGGATGTAAGGAAGAAGTTCTTCACCGAAAGGGTTATCACACTCTGGAACAGGCTGCCCAGGGAGGTGGTGGAGCCACCATCCCTGGGCTTATTGAAGAGACGTGTAGACGTGGCACTTAGGGACGTGGTTCAGTGGTGGGCTTGGCAGTGCTGGGTTAACAGTTGGACTTGATGGTCTCAAAGGTCTTTTCCAATCTAAACCCTTCTATGGTTCTAAGTAGGGCAGCTTCTTATTTTTTAATATTTCAACATAAAGCATTGTGATCATCTTCTTTTCATGAGTGTGGCATGCTCTGTTTCAGTGCTTGTTTGGCATTTAAATAGGCGTTGGGCACAATCTGGGATATTTTCCTACTTATTCTTCAGTTACACGTTAATTAATGTGTTCAAGGCAAGGCTTTATGTCCTCGCCTGTTTGGGCATTAACATATGTTCCCACAGGCAAGGCTGGGGAGAAGGAGCTGCTCCGGGCAGGAGGAGGTGGGCAGCAGGAGGGGACCCTCCTGTGTAATCAGCAAAAGAAAGGTAAGTGGGAGTGAATCACGGGAGAACTTTGAATATTCAGGTACACGAGTAAAGTTTTTGCAGTTCACTTCAGGAGCGCTTTACTTTTGCGGCTCAGTGTAAATATTGTAGCTTCAGTATGAGAACTGGGACTCTTGTATGTTCTAAAGGGATAGAATTCCTTGTCCTATGTATAACATCAAATTGACACCTGATTAGGTATTGATTGTTGGGGGCTGCATTCGCATGCCCTAGCTGGCATAGGTGAGGGTGCTCCCCCTGCGCCGAGGAGAGAGAAAATAAGAGAAAAGCCCCCAAAATCTCTCTACCCTTCATCCAGCTCTTGTGTATTGCATGGACTGTGGTCATTAACTCAGAATTACTAGATCTAAGCCTTAGAGAGTAGAGAAAATGGGGTGTTTCCAAGTGTGTGAGTGCATGTGAGGGAGGAGTTCAGGTGGGAGCTGAGCTGAGGGTAAAGAAAGTTAATTTGATTCATTTTTGTCGTTAGCTTTGCTTTGGTTTTAGGTTTTTTGATGGCTGTAGGTGAAACAATGTTATGCCACTGCAGCGAGCGTAGTGTCTGCCTACACCCAAATAGCACGCCCTACTCATGGGGCAATATTGCAATCATGTCATCACCATCAGCTTGCCTTCAACAAGCTTCAAGGTGACATCGTAGTCACTCAGAAATTACACAGATGTGTTAGATAGTGACATTCATGTCATCCTGACACAAAGGTGACATTAGCATCTAATTATCTTGTAGTCAATTTAACATCAGTCACATCCTGTATATCACGTATTGTACCACCTTGACTAACTGAATCTCCTGGGGACATTAAGTTCAGATCACCAAGAATTCAGGTGGCTGAGGAAGCATTCACTGAACTTGATGGCACTGTGGTGCTGGACTGCGTTTTGATTGACAGGCCGGCTTGCTGCAGTGGGGCTGGGATAAACAGGGATGCATGTAATAGTGTGAATGGATGGAAAGGAAAACAAGAAGCGTGGAATCGGAAGACCCGGCAGGAATTAGGGTTTCCAGAGCCACCTAGCATGCTGGGACCTGGTGTCTGCTGGACGGTGCAGCAGCCGAGTCGGTGTGGGGCAGAGGAATGGGGGTGCAGGAAGCATGACAGAAACCCCAGCTTTGCTGGGCAGAGGATCCTGCTGATTAGCTCTGTGCAATTACAGCTGACCTGACTTAAATCTGTTCACTTCTTCCTAGTGCAGGGGCATCACTAATTTCCCATTAGCAGCAGCTGCAGCCAGGGTTGTCATGGTATTGTTGTGGGAGATGGCAAAACTTAGTTTGTATGAGCAGAGGATAGGGTGATCATTACTGTCATTACTGAAGATTGATCGTTTTTTCCAGACATCTGAGACATCACTGAGGTTGGTCAAATAACAGGAGAAAACAGTGAGTAACATCTTCCACAAAAATTCCAATGTCAGCGAGAGAAACAATCTGCATTAAATGATTCGGCCAGTTATGCAGTCCTGAAGTCTTCAAATTCTGCTCTCCTGTGAGATGTTTGTTGTCTCCGAAAGGGTGTATTTTATTGAATTATATTGAACTCTTCAGCAAGAGCATGCATGTTACTCTAAACCAATATCGCTATTTGTGCTAATAAGCACTCCTGAAGAACAACTGTGATGTTCGGGTTCTGGGAGTCTAGCCACCAGAATGTTTTCCTCTATTTAATTAGATAACAGTCAACATATTTCAGAAATAATGTCTCTCCCTCAAGAACCATTTGTTCTAAGTGTCAAGTTTTCTGTTTCTCAATTACCCTTTTCTCAGAAAGCATTTCTGATTTTGATTGATCTTGAGTTGTTATTAATGCCTTCCTGGCAGTTTTATCCAGAAATGAGAACTATAAATTCCTAACTCTGAATGTAATCATACCTGTATTACAGGCCCATCACAGAAAACAAAACAAAAACATGAATACATCTTTGCATCTGGGTATTATTCAAATGAGTTCTTATTTTTCTTTTTTTTTTTTTTATGGGTGACGTGATTTAGGGGTAGTTTCATGCATGTTTATTGTACAGGTAATCACAACTCCTTGCATAGCACTTAAAGTCACTTAAGGTAATTGCAAAACTTAGTTTTAACAGCGTGGTTAGTAATGAATTGCATTGGCCACCCAGAGCAGTTGTCCTAATGTTATCAGTCAGCTGCTTAGATATTCCCAAGGGAAATCTTAACGTTATTCACAGACAGAGAAACAAACATTAAATTTAATTGCACTACCGAGCACCTGAGTCATAATCTTTATATGACAGTTAATGCTTTCATTACTTATCAATTCACTTCTTATGTCACTCTTTCAAGAAGCTAAGCATCTAACAAATAGTAGATCTTTCTCTTCTACATATGTAAAGACAGATAAATGACAAATAGTATGATTGAATAAGTACACTGAATAATTTTAATTTATATGAATAGTTTTACTAACTCCTGGTGGCATCTAGATCAACCTTGTTAAATACATTTCTCTTTCAAATTTACGAAAATGTTTTCATCCATTTTATGTAGCCCTTACTTCAACAAACCTGCAGTGCCTCATTAGACTTGGGCAGTTTCTAAAGCACATCCTATTTCAGAAGCATTCTTAGACACAGACCTAATTCATACAGCTGGGATTCACAGTGCATCGATGCTGATCCAGCAGAATTCCTGCACACACGATTAACACGACATACGTGAGCAATCCCGCGTATGCCGACACTGTTTCTACATGTCAAAAATTAGTTGCGTCCTTCAGTACCCTCCTGATTGTTTCCCTTGAATGCACTTCATTAAATGCCTGTTTAAATGTTTGGAAGAATCAGTCTATAAGAAATCAAAGAACAGCAAGAAGGTCGTGCAGTCATGTTGAAATTTTGATGCTACTTTAATGAGTTTCATGAAGTTTTTGCATGCAGTTGATTTATGTAGAACCACGCTATAGTGGCCATTCCAAACTAGTGCTGTCAAGGAGCTGCTGCGATCTGGTTTGCTTAGTTATCAAACTAGATCTGATAATGAAAGCGGCCCCTGATCGATCAGCCCGTGCAGACACCTCGAAGCAGCGAGTGGGGTGGACGCAGCGAAGGCTGTGGCTTGTGTTGTATATATGCCACGCGTTACCGCTGCAGCGTAGTTGCGGTAGTTGTCTTCCGTGCAGTCTAGCTTCTTGCCGAGGAAGTAAAGCAAAGAGGGCTTGATAATTTCTGTTTGATATCTGGAAAGAAATTAGATTTGACCAGATTTTCTGCTACCCATTCAGATGTGCATGACTGATAGAGGCAAATAGAAACAAAACAAAAAATACAGTATCTTATCAATTGGCTGCCCAGTGCTAAGGGAGACAGCTAACCACTGACCCTCTCTGTTTCATGCTGACATCAGAAGAGCTATATTTTGCCTTTAATTAAAACCAGGGGTTGTTTAATTTGTTCCCTGCAATGGTATTGGAGATGTTTCCAACAGCAGGCATGGTACATGCCAACTCTCTTCTGATTCCGTAATTCTTGCTGTGCACCTCTACTTAAGGTCTAAAACCAAAACTCTTCAGCAGTCTAAGGCTTTAGCTTATTTTTAAATGATTACAGTGCTGGTAATAAAGCTTTCATGTGGAGTAAGAAGGAGATGAACATTAAAATAGTCAGGTTAAGTGGCACAATAATTGAACCTGCTAACAAATGGGGGGGAAGCCCTTTTTGTAATAATTTCTTTGCTTGGCATAATACTTGAGTCTAAAGCAAACAGGGTTTTTTTTTTCAGTGTGCTGTTGATGTGTGTATACTTGATGTGCCATGTTAATAAAGCACATGAAAATTGAATAATCGGCAGGTTGTCCTCTTAATGCACAGGCTTGCCATTACCCAGAGTGTGCACAGAAAATGAAGAATTCAATAATTCATAAACAGTGCTTTGTACTTGGCAGAATTGAGGAAGTGAGGGTAATCCTGCCTTATAGTGCAAGATCATTTCGTAGTAAAGCCCTTAAGGAAGAGCAAACCTTAATATACAAGAAGTATCTGGAGCCGCTGATCTTTTTGTTTCAGACGGACAGCTCCTCTGCTATGACTTTACAGACTCGTATGACCATTGCAGCTTCCATCGCTGTCTTCAGGCCCAGCATCCTCCCAATGTGCCAAGTTTTCATTCTGATGTTCACTTTCACTGTGCTGCTGCTGCCACTTTGCAGGCACTGGACTACCTGCTCCCTGGCCCCGTGGAACCCACATAGACGATGGCCAACGACGTCTGCCCGTTTGCGTGCTCCCTGTGCCCCTCACTCCAAGGGACCGCGGCGCATTCAGAGAGGTGATGCCCTATTTCGAGGACGGCTTAGATTCGCCGCACCGCCACCATCGGGTCCCCGCTCCAAAGCGCACCGCGACCACGTAATCATTTCCCTATCTGATCTATGTGCCTGTGCGTTACCTAGCAGGGCGGCTAGCTCTCGGCATCTCTGCATTGCTGTTTCCACCCTCCCCATCACTCTGCAGATGCTGAAATGCACAAACAACTTAGTAAAATCACTCTCTTAGTGCAGGATCCAATGTGTTTCTGTCATTTTTAATACAACACCCAATTTACAATCTTCAGCACACTTACGAAGCAGTAAAACGATAACAAATTACCAACCTCGTTCATTTTGTTGCATAGTTTGTTTTGTAATTATCGAATGATGGTGGTTGCAGAGGGGCAGGGCTGGCTCTTGGGCTCTGATGGGTGTGTGTCTGTCGGAAGCGGCGAGTGCTTCCGACATGACGTTGGGTGCTCAGTAACGTGGGGGGGAAGACTGGCAAAGCTGTTTGTATGTCTCTGGGTGGAAGGAGGGCTGGTCATGCTATTTCATTTTATGTTGCTTTGGGTGAATCTCCCCTCGACTGTGAAGCCGCTACTGAAAGGCCTGTGGGCCCTGAGCAGCTCTGGCTGGAGCAATGGCTCTGCAGGGCCGGCCTCCTCTGGGGATGGCCACCCCCAGCCCCATGCTCTGGCAGTGTCTCAGGGCTGCAAAGTGACGTGAGTTTCCCCTCCGATGTGGGGGAGGGATCTGGCAGAGTGGCCTGGGATCTGGCAGGGCCCTGCCCAGCAGCCTTGGCCCTCGCTCAGCCTGTGGCAGTGCTGCAGCCGGGCCCACTCTGGGCAGCTGAGGTGAAGGAGAAGGTGGGACCAGTCACACTGGCCTGTGTGCTGCAGGGCACAGCTCCAGTCGCTGCCTACCAAAACAGCCCTGCTGTAGCCACCAGTGCTTTCATGGCAGCTGGTTCCCACGTCTCTCCTCAGGCTCCACGTAACGCTGTGCTTTCGCCAGCTCCCGGGGCAGTGCCTCACCCGTACCAGCCCTCTGGGGCAGCGATGGCACGGTGCAGCCACCCACTGCCCACCCTGCACGTGACTCCCTCCTCCTCAAGGACTTAAATTGTGTTTTAAATCATTACTACGACTGGGACACTCGTAGTAGTGTAGACGGTGTATGTTTTCTCCTTCCAAAATGGTGCTTAGTGCTACCGAGGTGGCTTGACTTATCCATGCTGTACTTTGTGCACCGACTTTTAATCTACAGGATTTAAATGTGCCTCTTAATTGTGCGTAAGATTTATGAAGGCGGTGTTCAATTGCACTTCTGGGAGGGTTTTTTAAAATTACAAAATGTAAATTGCAAAGCTTTTCTGAAGCTTACAAAATACTTATCTATAGTACTTTCAGTTTCCTACCAAAAGCCAGCCAACCTTGGTACTAATCATCCGTCTGGCTGGGGTACTGAGGGAAAATGGTCCAAATTAACAGATAACGTAGATTACTTAATGCATAAACTTTCCTAGGCAGAACTAATGTGGCTTTTCTTTGATTTAGTCAGCTGGTTTTCAGTCTCGGGGACCCTTGGGATTTGCTTGAAAAGCACCTCGTGAAACCAAAGGGAGCCGATGTTGGCACCCGTGGGGAGACATGGGTACTGGGGCAAAAGGGGAAACCCAGCCTGGTGATCCAGTAGGAAATGCATAAGGAAAAAAGTCACATGTCTTATTTTTAACTGCCACTTTCTTTCTTTCTTTTTTTTTTTTTAAAATTAATATTACTATTGGATTCTTGAGCAAAATACCTCTCCAGGATTAATGAAATTTGCAGCCTGGCCGTGAATTAAGCCTGGTTTGTAAGTGACGCTAAAGGTTATGTGTTTAAACAGTTACTGCATCCTGTATATTGCCAATGGTAGTTGAGACTGTGAAAGAAAATACAAGCAATACCTGCATTAATTAGCAAATGAATTTGCTCTGCCTTTGCTGATATTGATTTTTCCTTCACTTTTTGCAAATCCTGGCTAATGAATTTTCTGGCAAGAGTGCTTGCCAAAAAAGAAAATTTTGGTCAAATGTTGTAGAATTTTGATGGCATGTAAAATGAGGGTTTGGATCCCAGAGTATATTTGCTATAACCCAGTTCTGCAGTCCATCTTGCCAAGAAAAATATGAAATATTATCTGGCTTGCTTGCAAATAGGCAGCAGACAAAATTACTTCCAGGATGTATTCAGTGAATGGCTTAAAACTCCATAAAAGTGAACTGTGGTCTCTGAGGCAAAGGCTGTTGAATAATTAGAATAGTTATTTGCTATATTTTATTTACATAACTCCCAATGCACATAGTGACCTCTTAGAATTTCATAACTGAACATAGCTCAGGAGCTTCTGGTGTAATACTCTGTGCTTAAAATCCAGCTGAAAGAAAGTATTGTGTAATTATGGCAGTGTTAAGGCCTGTCTCCTCCATGGCTGAGTGACTAGAAAGCAACGTGATCAATGCATGTCCAAGAGGGACATATCAGCAGGTTGGTTGCCCATAGATCTCCTCCTTCCCCTAAAGCAGCTAGCAGTAGTCACTGCAGTTCCTGTCCCTGTGCTGGCTGGGAGCAGCAGGAAAGGGGGGCTGGAATGGGTGGCTTTTGTCAAGGCACCCGGCACTTTCCAACATCACCTCCCAAGGACTTCAGAGAGAGGGCTTGGTGATGTTAAACCCATCATTTCCAGATGGGAACGATGAAGCAACAGGCTTTCAGCTAGAGGCAGGCATGGTCTGGGTCTGAATGAGCCTCTGTTGCATTTGATGTCATTGGAGTTATTTTAATTTGAGGCTAGTTTTTTATATTGTCAGACTCGATATCATCAGTGTCAGTACCACGCTTGTCTGAGGCAAGGCCATCACTGCTGCTGACACCGTGGTCATGGTGCCACTGCCGATAATTTACGCCTGACATTAGAAAGATTAATTTGCTATGAAAATGACCCTCGGGAGACTAGTTCAGACACAGGATGAATCATATTTGAAAAATTGGATGTCTCATTGTTTCAGAAGTTCTAATTAACTTCTTTTAACCATCAAAAGTAGTGGATACATCATGGCTGCCCCTTTCATTCCAACAGGATGGCTGCAGGGAGTCAAAATCCCCTTTTACCGTTCTGTGGTAAGTGGGACGACTTCTCTGCTGTGCTGGAGTTGAACCAGAAAATTTCCATCTCATGCATTTTCACTGCAAAGGCTGAAAAAGTACTTCTTAGATAAATTTGGAGCTAAGGGTTTTTTTCCAACTTTTTTAGTTTTTTTCTGGAAAACCTAACAATCAAATCTTTGTGCAGATGTTTTCCTGCTCTAGGTGAGCTCGTGACAGATACGGGGTCTGATCAAGTGCTTGTGACTGCCAGTGGTACAAGATGGAGTAGAATCAGAAGAAAGGATAATTTTTTTTGCATAGGCCTGGCTAGTACAGGAGTGTTTTTCACATCTAAGTCAATGTTCACTATAGACTGTCTTCAGCCAGAGGCCTATGAGCAGTTTCCTTCTGAAAAACATTTGTACAGTGCCCCTGTTATAGTGGCTGGTGATATGGACATTAACAGTAGAAAACTTTGAAAATACTGGTTTAGAAGTACACTGTTATGAGAATTGCCAGCTCTGTATGAGGTGTACATTCACTGGCTGATTACCAGAGACACTGTTTGGGACCTGTCAGTCTGTAGGACAGGAGAAATTAAAACAAACTTGTTTTTTAAATCTGTAATTTGATAAGTTTTCTGCTAACTTACCTGCTTTTTTTTCTGATGTTATTCTCATTTTCCTCACGGTTTCTTCCAATGACACCTTTCCTCTAATATTCTAAGAAATATGATAATACAAAACTCTCAAGACATGGAGACTGTAATATGACACAGCAGTGACTCTAACAAAGGAATTTCTGCTACTCCAGTATTTTTGTCTTACTATGTTGACCTGTTTTGTATGCCCTAGCAGCTTCTTACTTTAGGAAATTCTGTGTCTCAGTTGCGTAGAAAAAGCTGGGACGTCTCTGAGATGTGTTTGAGGTGAGTTTATACGCCTGCTTGCACATGAAAGGTGTAGGAAGAGGAGAAAGAAGATATGACACAGCCAGCAGCACGGATTCAGTCCAGTAGTCTGCTAGCAGTGGATCAAAAAAAAAAGAAGAATGTATTTCCCTCTTTTTCTCCGCTCCTGTTTGTGAAGTGGGATCATGCGGTGTCTCCAGAACACCGTTCCTTACACGTTTTCAGTCTGGGACTTTGGGTGCTCAGAGCACTCTGCAGCAGACCTCCACGTCTGGTCTACTTTTCCACGCAGAAAGTCGCGTGCCTGCATCCTTGGCTCAATGCTGTTAAGTGTCCAAACCATCACTTGAACATTAATAATGGATTCTGAGTAAGCTCTCCAGAGCAGCAATATAACTGTAAAACCCCATATTTCCTATGCACTTTCCTCTCTCTGTTCTCCCAGGATCAAAAAGCAGGAGCTCTGCTCAGTGCAGTTGGAGTGCTGGCCCGAAGGCATGCTTGTGCAAGGCTGACGAGGATTTTTCTAACGTGGACTGCTGAATTTGGTTTGTAAGAGCTGGTTTTGCAAATCCTCTCATCCTCTGTGAGTTGCTGTATTTGTAGAGGTAAAACAATAATTGAAAACAGTAATTTCTGGATTCTGGTGCCAAGGTGCTAGAAGCAGGTTGCTTTTGTTGGGAAGTCTCAAATATGAAATCCGTGGTTTGAGAAGGACCACTGAGGTGGGTGTGTGCCCAGTCGGTATAACTGACATCTCTGCAGCTGAGCTGCTCAAGGATATACAATTAAAGGCTGCTCTCATCAGGATGGCTCTCCCACATCTCGCCTTGGTCCTGCTGCACAGCTGCAGTTCTGACTTCAGGCTCCTGCGGTTTCTCACATCAGTGCTAATCAGTATGATGCTGCCAATGCCGGTGCTGCCAGCTGTGCCCAAGAACGACCCTCTCCCTGATGGTTCTGGGGCATCAGAGATTTTTATTTCATTTCGTATGTAAAAGCTCTGTCTTGAATGTGTATGGTTGAAAGCTTCCTGATGGCTCTTGCTTGGAAACTTGGCACTGAGAAGTTGGAGGACAGACAGCTCATGCATTAGATTTCATAGAACAGCTTTCTTGTTTGGAAAAAAAAAAAAAAAGAAAAAAGCAAAACCCACCCAAAAACCTACATTCATGAGAAAACATTTGGTAGCATGTGTGAAATCCATCTGCACATGTAAAACATTAAAAGAAGGTGAAAACTGTTATTAAAATGTAAATGCCAGAATTCTGTAATAGAAGGGAGCTCCAAATGACCCTGGTTCATCAATAACCGACCATATGATTCCCAATTTATTGGTCTGCGTGTACAATAAATCCATGTCATTCAGCAGGGGTGGAGCTCTGGCCGGCATTTGTGGGCCACCCTCTACACAGTGCCTGGGCTACTCGCAGCCGCTGCACCAAAACCAGACTGCGGGCTGGCGGCCAAGAGATGCCGGTGACCTTCCAAGTCCATTTGCTTCTATTCACTAAAGCAGTTCAGTTTTGAATGCAGCTTTTCCCTGGCCCTCTTCTGTGGAATTTTATCTGAGCTTTTGTGGGGGTGTGTTAAACAAAGGCAGACATTTCTTGTCACTGAGAGGTGTTGTTTAAAAGATGATAGGCTCCTAAAGATGCAGCTAGGTGCCCAATAGGGTTTTCTCAGAGCTTATTTGTTCTGTAGATATGCTTAATTCATACTAATATCAGTATCTTCATCAGCTCCAATTTAGGATGGGCATCTAGCTAGTCTGAAAACTTGTCTGCGTGGCTATCAGTATGTATTTATGCCCCTCAGAAGTCAGGCCTTCAAATATGGCCATGGCAGCGGTAGGCTTCCGAGTGGATGGTTTATCTCTGTGGCTGCTCGGCCTCGGCCGGCTGCCCGAGCTGGCCCCGCACACCGCGTTCAGAGCTAGGGAGACGGCGGTGGGGAAGGAGAGATGTTCCTGGTGGTTGGTGACATCTGGTGAAGCTCCTTCTGGGCTGGGGAATGTCATGTGTGTCACTGTCTGCTAGATCGAGAAGCTGTTGTAGGTCTTTGATGTTGGTGCCCTTTTAAATTCTTGCTGTGAAAATAGCTGCTGCCCGTGGGCGGCTGGGAGCCAGGCACCACGCCGCACTAGCCATGCGAGCACTAGCAGCAAAGGTGTTCGTGCACAATGTAATAAGCGAGCGGATGAATACCTCGGGCCATTTATCATGAGCCAGATACGCAGGCAGAGCTCTCTTCAGCTCTGTTAAAGAGAAAAATAGCTCCGTGACAACTTGTCTATCAGCGTCAAGGAGACTCTCTAATTTACTGACGTCTGGAGATAGCTGCCTCCCGGGGAAGGATGATCATGGTTATCTGCTCGGACACCAGCACGCAGGGCACGCTGTGCACTATATCGAACGGTGCTGGTGGCGCTGAGACCGAGGAAGAGCCTTGCCGGTACATGTGGTGCTGAACATACCTTTCCCGAAAATGACTCTGGAGATGTGCCCAGATGCTGTACTACATCTATTCCTTCAGTGTACCAATTAGCATTTCAGCAGGCAACGTGGATGGTTGCTAGCACTTCCTCCGTGGGTCTAGTATTGGGATTTTACTGCTTTCCTTTAAAAAAACCGTATTGGCTGCTACTAGCTTGCTGGCAAGTGCAAACTCCAGCACCTGTGTTGCTAGATACTGCTGGAGCGGCGAGCGGCACAGGCGACTGCCGGGCCATCTGACACGTGTCACATGCCATTTGCACCACTGGGGTGGAGAGGGAAGGGTCGGCTGGAGAAGAGGGGCACAGGAACCTGGAGAGAAGGAGCAAATGGACAAGAGAACATGTTCAAGTGGGGAAGAGAGTGTTCCAGTTTACGTTCACCTTTGATTAAAAGGCTCTTGGGATGATGTTGTGAGAGGGTGAGAATGTACTTCAAAGTTGTTTGGGATTGACAAGTCATGATAGAGTGTTTATAGGTACAGATGGGAGAAAAATCAACCACAAAAGGAACTCAGTTTTATTTATCATTAATTTTGACTTCCTTCAGCAGATGTTTGCTGGGAACTGTTTTAACCTGCTTAATTTGTCTCTGTGTAATGGGAAGCAGATAGTCTCAATTAAAAGACTGATCAGCAAGTTCTTTAATGACTTGCAATAGTCATTATTGCTGATACAGGATGCTGAATCCGGGGAGCTGCGATTTAAATATTACGTAAAATCCAAAACACATCACAGTCATTTGTGTACAGTGAATATGCTACTTGTCTGCTTCCCTCTTGGCTGTGGGGAAATTGCCAGATCCCTGCTGCACATGATCTTTAATTCTGAAGTTCACAAAAGGATTTTGCAATGTGTGATGCCACCCACTTACCTACTGGGTAGAGCAGAATGTTCCTTTGGCCCTCCTTCAGTAATTCACTCGGGGAATCAGTGGCAGCAGATCCCTGAACAGGAACTTAAGTAAGCATTAAGCTCGGTTTTTCTGTTTGTTTCCTGAAGCGTGCCTAGTCAAGAAGTTTACAAAGCAGAGACAACGCAGTAAAACCTCAGGTTAGCAAGTGTGCTTCAAAGGATGTATTGCACACAGCCTTCCAGATACCTGGCACGCATACACTCTTTAATACCGATAACATAGGCATACAATACCTAGTGCTCACATTAACAGGGTAAACAGCATAACACCGTGGCTGTTGCATTTATTCTGCATCCCCTAACATATTTGCCTGCATCACCCCTATAAATCCATCTTGCGTGGGACAGTCTGTGATGTTTGCAGGCAGCTTAGGATCTTCCATCAGCTTCCACAGTTGCTGGGCAGTAATTGCCCATCACAGACCCCCGAGTGACCAGCCCACAGGACAGCTTTTCTTCTGCGTGCAGAGAGGTTTGTAAAGTGCAGCCAGACCTCTCTGAGAGTGGGTGTCATTTTTGGGTTGTTGTGTTGATGAAAGGGCAGTTCACAGAATCACGGAATGGTTTGGTTTGGAAGGGACCTTACAGACCATCCAGTTCCACCACTCTGCAATTTTTTTCGAAGTTTACCCATTTCCCATTGTTCATATAAATGACATTGTGAGCAGGAAAGTTGCAACAGAAAAACCCCAAGCGATACAGACCATGGGGCCGAAGTACTGATATTTTGGTATCTTACGGTGCTTTTCTCATTTTTTTTTCAGGAACTGGCCATGTGTACAGCAATGCCAGACTGGTGGATGTCAAAATTATTAGTGGGATGGACAGTGACTGGGGTTCCCTCTTCATGGTGCCCCAGCTTGGCTTCAGTTTCTCCATCTGCAAAAGAAATGCATTGCTATTGTTTTTCTTCCCCCTCACAGGTGTGATTCATGACTGTTGCTCGGGCTGGGATAAACCTAGTGGTAAAACCTGCAAATTGTTATTAGCAAGGAGGGTGACACAGCCTGTGTCCCAGAAATATTGCAGTCAAAACCGGTGATGTGAGAGCCCCATCATGCAAAGACATGCCGGTGAGCCTCAATTATCAGCCTGCTTTCTGGGGAATTTTATTGCCTTGTCCTCCTTCTCGATATGTTTCTGTGCACTCATTTTTGTCTTTCTCTGAACAAGTCCTGGCAAGCACCATGAAAGCTTTTGCCCCTTGCTGTGAAATAATGGAAGTTTTTTTCCATTGCACTATTTTATGAGAGCATAAAATTTGATGACATTTATGGAAGTTTGTGTCATGAAGCAGGTGGCTTGTTAGCCTTTATTTTATTTTACTAGGCTCATTTGTACACTTACAATATCAAAGCTTTGCCAGAAGTTTGTGAATTATGCTAAGATATTGTCCGCTATCGCTATCTGAGGAACCTGAGGAATCTTTGCTGATGGTGACTGCACCAGCAGGTGTATTCGTCTAGTCTGGAATTTGGTGTAGTGCTTAAATGCTCCGCATCAGATAGGAACGATGGAATATAAGAAAGGGAGAGCAACTGTGAGGCTGGAGGGTGTCAGTCTGCCACTGATGGCTTGTGTATAAACTTAGCCAGCAATGTTAGCTTCTCTCTTCAGTCTGTTCTTGTTCTACCTAATTGCAGGCATGCTGCAAGCCTGACTATGTAGGGATAGTATTTCCGCAGTGCCTGTAAAATGCGGGGGTAGCTAGCCTGGCAGCTGTCTTGGTGGGCATGGAGAAATATGTAAGAGAAATTCAAATGACCTGAACAGTCAAGACTCTGGATTGCCTTCTAATCCAGCTGTTCCCCCCCGATACTGCTGCGGGGCTAGTTTAGCAGCTGTAAAACCCGGCTGTGCGCTTCTCTCTCTGCAGGTTGCATGTGGCACGTGCCGGCAAAGACCTTTTTAAAGATGCTCCACTTTCACCAGCCGGAAGGATTCTGAAAGCTGTGGGATGGAAGTGTAGCTTCTGGCTGTCTTTATGCAGAAGGGTTGCCAAGTCAGTGTTTGCCGTGTTTAGATGGTGACTGTGGGTGTCCTGTGTTTCAGTGAAATCTGTGTTGGTGCTCCCCCTGTACTTATGGCCACCGGTGTTAATAGCTGATGAAATCCTGTTCCCTGGGAAATGCCCTCTCCTTGGCATAATCCTTCCCTCTACCAGGCAGCCGCCTGCCCGCCATGCTTTGGCCGCCCGTGGGCCTGCCCGCTGTGTAAATGGCATTGCAATCAGCGTGGCAAGGCAGCACGGAGAGGCACCGCTCCGCACTGGCAGATTACTCTGTAACGTGTTTTCAAGTCATTGACTTTTACATTGCAAACAAAGTCTTCTTATTTGACCTTTTAAACGCTGTGTTGCAAAACGCGGAGGAAGTGCAATGATGGCGTGTGTGTGGAAATTGCTCTCATGCTGGTTTTTGGTGTACTTTGGCCCATTACAGCGGCTACAGGGGTTTCTTGTATTATTTTTTTTCTTTCTTTTTTTGGTGGGGGGTGATTCCCTAGAGTGTCCGTTATTAACATGTTTAACTCTAATCCATTAATGGCATCTCTGGCTGCATTCCCAGCAGATACATCTCTCAGGCTGGAAGGAGTGACAGGTTTGTCATCTAAAAGATGCATATTCCAGCCCTCCTGCAAGTGTTCCCAGCTTCACTGCAAGTCTAGCATATGTGCCAGGGTGAACTTTTCTCCTGGCATCTTACTTAGCACAAGTGATTAACTTTCCTCTTGATGCCATCTAGCTTCCCCTGTGCTGCACGCCAGCTGAATGCCAGTTTCTGTCACCATTCCTGAGCCCTGACTGAGGGAGCTGCTTTACCTGTGTATTACCTGACCTCGTGCTTGGACCCACAGCGAGATCAGGCTGGGAAGGGTGGTCCAGCAAAAGACTTAAGTGCATACTTGGTATACCAACTGTGGTGCCTAAAAAGGGGTAAGGTCAAACACTGGATCGGTGCCTTGTCTTGCCTAGGCAACAATCTACTGGGGAAGGATTTTTATTTAATCAGATGCAAGAGCTCACATTATCCTTCCCTCTGTCTGTAGCCTTTGGTCACAGCTTTTCCCTGGATCTCCACTGTGGGTTTTAGAAGAGTAACCCTGCTTCCACCATCGATGGGACACAAGCATTGTGAACATGGTGCCTGACTGGGCCTCAGCAAGCCACTCCACCTGTGAAATGCCAGGCTGGCAAATTAAAGCTAGGTCTTAAAAGGAAAAATTGAGAACAGAGCAAGAACTTTCTGTGGGGATGGCTGTGAAAGCAGAATCCCCTTTCACATGGCTTGGCATTGTGAGATTCATGTGCATTCAGCCCTGGAGTGGTGAGACCTCAGGCACCTTGCAGAAGGGAAGTCGGAGAGAAGAGAGCTGGAGCAGGCTTTCTGCTGGAATGTCTTTGGGGGTGAAGAAAACCTACGCTCAGTTCTGTATTTTCTGCCCTGTATGAACTTTATTCCAGACCAAGGGTCTAATTGCATGTTCACAGAGTTACAAAACTCCCATTGTCTATAAAAAATGGATTATTAACTGGGACCAAAAGACACTGACTCTGGCCTTCTCACTCAGTGACTCACCCAGCTGCAGAGATCCACCTTGGACCAGACAGCCCAGGGCCCTCAGCCAAGTCCCCCCTGTCCCTGGTGACACCCGCTCTGTCGTGCTTCCTCCTCTTCCGCAGGAGGCAAAGCAGCAACTCTCCTTTTCTGCCTCTGAGCAGTCATTCTTGTGAAAAGCTCTGGTTTTCAGCCTATTTGACCAAAATGTAAGCTTGCTGTGTCATCAGAATGATGCCAGGCAGCCCCAGTGTGTGGCCATCTCTTCCTGCGACGCGGCCTTGTGCCGCTCGGAGCGGGGTTTGGCAGTGGCAGAGCCTGGCCGGCTGGACCTGCTGGAGCCGGCGCATCTCAGTTTGTACATCAGTACTGTATCCAGAAGCCAATATGTGCTTTGATCACTGAGAATTAAGTCAATACATGAATGTGTAGAAAACTCAGCCAAAAGGAAAAAAATCAGTCCTTACACCAACTGTAAAAGGTGTTGATTTATTTCTTTGTATTGTCACTCAAAGAATATTGCCACAATCACATTAACGTATTAAATAGATTGTGGCTGAAAATTACACTTTAGGAAGCTGAGGCAAGTCTTTCTGTTAAAAACATAAAGTAAAGAAACCACAGGAAAGAAGCTCTGGGAGAAGGATCCACCGGAAAGCAGTAAATCTGCAAAACAGAAGAGCAAAGCACACTGTCCAAAATATCTCATTTGAGATTTATTGTGAACAATAGTTAAGTACTAATGAAACAAGACACTCAGTCTTTAGCTGACTTCACTTGTATTTAATGATTCTCATTGGACTACAAGATGAGACCTTAATGATCTTAGTGTGTGGCTGAAAATTCACTGCAGTAATCTATTCTCAAGCCTCTTTCTGTCTGGAAAGCATGAGAGGAAAGTTGTGCTGCGGTGCGGGGAGGATCGGGTAGCGAAGCCCTGCGATGGACCTTCTCCTTGGTGGTTTGAGATGCGGTGTTGAGCACATAAAGCTTCTGCAATGGCACTGCTGGCAGAATTGCAAACAAGGAATTATAACAATCCCATCTAGATGTTGTTAAACGTGCAACTGCTTTCAGAACAGCAAGGGACCAGGCAAGATTTAATTCAGGAAATGTTTGTAATACAGCAAAAGTTTGTTTCAGTTACATTTTAGTATGTGAGGTTCTTACCTCTCCTTGGACAAGCATAACTCCTTTACTTTTTGCAGGTGTGTAACATGGATGTAATAATCTCTGGAAATGTGTTTTGGGTAAATGGTTATTTTCAGGGATAAGAGAAGGAAACCAAACCTTTGGTTTTGGTTAGGGTTTTGGTTTAGCCAAAGCTCCTCTTCCTCTAAAACATCATAAACAATCTTTTCAACTCTAGAAGGGTCTGTCAAGAGACTATATATAAAGATGTGAAGTAACAAGTGGAATGGCACACATTGACTGTCTCTCAGGCTGATCTTGTTAAAAGGTACTACTGACGTACATACTGCAAGTTTTTATGGAAAGGGGTTTTTTTTGTGATTGTTACATCAACACCTACGATCATTATAGCAGAAAAGAGACCCAGAAGGATTGATTTCTTCCACAGGTTTTGAGTCTCCTTATTTTGAGCACTTAACAGTGTGAATTTTCTCTCTCTCTGTGTCTTGGTAAGGCCCTTGCTGTGCCTTACGCATGTGAATTCCTCCCGGAGTCCAATGGGACAGCATCCATGACAGGAGCTAAGTGTGTGGGCGAGAGCTCTGCTGGGCTGGAGCCAGAGTTAGTATTCCCGCATTTTTTCAAGCATAATGTTGCAGGGAAGATGAATGTTATTTTTTTTCAGTAGGGAAATGGGATGATAAGGCAATACAATTTGTGAAGAGACCTGTTATGAACCACAGCATAATGTGTACATGGAATAACCTTAACTAAACATGCCAGAGCTGGTTGTTCTGAGTAGAGGCTGAAGGTCAGGAATATACTTCAAATCATTCAGCTGTCCAGGAGTAAAGAGCTGAGTCCTGGCAAGCCCTCCAGACCAAAGTGGAAGTACCTTCCCGTGGTGATGCTGTATCGACTCTGGTGAAGCCTCACCTCTGGAGTGGCAGCTGGATCTGGGTAAGAGCTGCATGCCAGGCATGGAGAGTGAGAGAAGCCAGGGCAAAGTGAAACAGGAGAGGTGAAGGCAGAAAGCAAGAGAGGACAAAGGCTTACCTGGTCATTAGCTTTACAATTGTTCTAAACCCCACTATTTTATTTGGGCAAAATGACAAGGATTATTTGTAACAACTGAACGACAGCCTGATGATTCAATTTTGAGTTGCTCTGGCAAGAGCATTTATAAGGATGCAGCAATGGGGAGCTCTGAAAACACACGTATATGTGTGTGTACAGAACAGTACCAAAGGGACGGGGCATGTGTTCACGCCTACGTGGGAGGCAGCAAATTCCTGCCGTGAGTCCTGGGAATCACAGCCCTTTGTCCGCACGGCCTCACCAGCCTTGGGCACACAGGGAGCGGCTGTCGGAAGTCTCTGTGGCAGTGCCTTCACCCTCAGGAAGGAGCCCTGGGTCTGGAAAAGGATGCTGTGAAAGGTCTGCAGTTCCACGCTATTTTTGCTTGTTTATCTGGTCAGCGCCAGCCTATTTTGTGGGCAGCTTGTGCTTGTCTCAAGGTATTTGGATTTGATAATCTGATCAGTGCCAGTCCGTTCTTGGCTCCTCTGTCCACCTGCTGACTCCCTTGTGTTACCCTTCTGGTGCTCCATCCATCTGTTAAGAATTTACTTACAAAATGCATTAAAATAAATCACTGTGATTTTATGTGCATAGGGATCCTGTTTCCAGCATTTCAAAAATTCTAATAAGTAACTGTGTCTGTTAGTAGCAGTGTCACAAAGTCTTGTATTTTACCATCAGTGATTTACAGGGAATGCCATGATGCTTGGAAAACAGCCTTTTAACATTCAAATTTGGTGCTTTTCAGAATTCATTTTATACTTTGTTGTCGGGTAATACAGGTTTTCAGACCAGGTGCATGTCCTAAACACTGTTATCAAAGAAATGTATTCAGATACACAGTACAGCAACAACTTCCGTCGAATTATTGCTTGACTGTAAAGATCACAGCTGAGACCTGGGGCAATGGAAACACTATGGATCCAGACATAGTTTAGTTTCTGGGCTATTGATTTTGGGGAAGGATGGGACGCCCCTGCAAGGAGAGAAGACTGCTTCCATCCTTTGCAGAAGCAGATCTGAGTACGTTGTTTGTACCAGCACGAGTCAGGCAGGGCCATGGGACCAGGTGCTGGCTGAGTCCCTGCTAGTGATGGGACTGGAGACCAAGGGGGAAAGAGGTTGTGGTCAAACCTCCTTCCCAACCTGCAGTGGAGCTCCCCTGAGCTTCAGGAGGAGTGCCTGGTGGGGTGGCCACAGGAGGTGTAGCTCCATAACGATCAAACCTTGGAAGATGCAGGAGAGGATAAAGCCATGCTGGAGGCAAGGTGAAGGCAGGTCGTGGACATGCTGGTGTTTGGGAGGTGCTGAAGGCTGTGGGAAGGCTTCACAGTGAGCGGCTCCAGTCCCTCTGGCCCTTCATGCGGGTTCCTGCTGCTCATAGCCACTGAGCTTCTGCCGTTTCCAGGGGACTGACCCTGGCAGGAACTGCTGAGTACAGAGTGGTTGATGCCATTTTATCTTCTTGTTGAATGCCTGTGAGCTGTGGTTTATGTAAATTAAGCCTTTATCTGTAACATATCAGTTCAAGCCATAATGTTATAGGAAAAGAAGGGCAGCTTGGCTGATACAGGGATTAAAATCTTTTAACGTTGTGTCCCAGATAGGGAGTAATGTGATATAAAAAGATTCTAATGCATTCAGCAAAGCCAAACACAGCAAGACCTGAACAAACCCCAGAGGACACCAAGACAACCAACCTAAAATATAGGTTAGTGTTTTCAAATGTGGTGTAAGTTCTTTTTGTCTAATTAATCTGTATCTACCAGTATGTTAATGAGAGGGAGACAGGAAGCTGGCTGCCACTGACTGCCCAAGGCTGGAAGAAAACAGTCCCAGCTTGTGGTTAATTATTTTTTTCCTTAAAATTTATTACTCTGAAAGATAAGCAAACATGGTGTTTATTTGACCTGTGCACCTTGTAGCAGAGTCTTTTTCCAAATACTGTTCTTTAAAACAGCAATTAAATGATAGAAAAAGAGAAGAAAATGCTGCTGAGAACACAGCAGCGCAGCAATGAAGGAGGGGGATGAACACGGTTTGAAATCACAGCGGTTGCTGCACCGAGATGTTCATCATCCTTGTCCGCAGCCATGCAAGGGGTGGGCTGAGTTTCCAGCCCTGCTGATTTTCCTCGTGGATCTGATGACATCTGCCCTTTTCCTCTGGAGAGCCCAAGCCTGGAAGTACATTACTAAACAATAGTCTCATCTTTCCTTTGAGAGGTGCCTCTGCCCTGTTCCTGAGTGAGTGAGGCATGGCCCCGAGACCCCAGGGTGGTCTGCAGACAGCCGCCTGCAACCCTTGGCCATCCTCAGGGCTTGGCCGGCCCCTCATGCCCACATGCCTGGAGCCGCCTCAGCAGGATGGGGTGTCGTGGCTCCGCGGCCGGCACGCTGCCCCTCGCACGTGAGGGTACAGCAGGCTTACCGAGTGCTTGGGTTGCCTGTGCCTCGTGTACAGCCTTTGCTTCCCTCACCACGGTAAGCTGCAATCCTCGGGGAGCTATCAGGGTATCTGATTTATGCAGGAGCCTGTAATAAACTCATGACAGTTATTTCTGTAGCTAATGGGAATGTAAAACTTCAGATAACATATGTTAATACTGATAAGCAAAATCTCTGATAAGAACCACCCCCTCTGCTAAATAGGAAAGCTGTGCTCTGACTGCTGTGGTGCCTCTGCCCCTTGCTGTCAGCAAGGAACTTTCCTAAAAGATGGATTTGGGGAATAGAAGCTGACCACCACGACTGAAGGTGTCCATCCCTTGTCATAGACTCTTCCCAAGCAGTAGGTTGGTTGTGCCTGTGTGTGGTGACTCCATTTACCTAAGGTGTGGAGAAGAAGGGGACCTTGCTGATTTACATCGTGTTGCATCTTTGAGAAACACAAGTAAAAATTACGATGCCCGGTCCAAGCTGCTGGCAGTGGCAGTGTGAGCTGCTGCACCCAGCTACTCCCACTCGTGACTGACTGGAGCCCAAAGGCTCGACATGAGGGCTTTGATCATTTTTCGGTGCTTTTGAAATGCAGAGCTTTTCCCCTTCCGTCCTAATGGCTTTATAACTGATTCAAAATCTCTCTCTTCTGAATGAGGTTAAGATATGGCTGAATATGTTGCTGAGTAAATGGCTTGCTTTGTGGTATTTTTATTAGGCTTGAAAGAAAGTATCACTGACTTGCCTAAGAAGAGGTTTATATTTCATATAATAGAGGATATACATCCTGATGTGCACACTGTTTATAATGCATTGGTGGAATTTATCATAGGAACATCCAGACCTCATAAACATGCACTAAATTTAACTTTAAAGCAATGCTAATTCAGGGGGAAAAAACGGTATGCATCATCTGTCGTCAATTTGATAGTCTGTGATATGTGTAACCAATTGTTCTTATTTACATTAATTTGCATTGTGAAAAGCAATTTTACAGTTTCAGTCAGACTTAATAGGCAATTTGCAGCTCACTGCCTAATGGCGTAGTTACTTAAGCCTGCCCCCAGGGTGCTTTCTAGACCTGATATGAGACTAAACCTTTTAAATGTTCAATTGAACATCTTAAAAAGTCAAAAAGTCTTTAGCTATTAGACCCGGTTCATATTTGCCTTGTCATATTTGATATTATGGCTACAGATGTCCTTTGATTCAGATATATTTTGCCCTAGACTGCAGAAATGGGGTTTCTACAAAATTTTCTACAAAACATTTCTACAAAAGATTCTACAAAACATTGTGGCATGAATGGTTCCCACCACCCCCAGAGGCTCTGCTGAAGGAAGAAGGTGAAGGTAAGAATGTCCTGGCAAGCCTTGCACCAGGCATTTGTGGTTCAGTAGATCTACTACCTGCACCTAATGACTGATTTTTCACCAAGACGTCTCATCTTAATGACACGTTCTGCATTTCCAAAGGCATGAACCATCTCCAGTAGGTGTGATAAAAGCTAATTTTACAAGACTGAGTGAAAGCCTTTAACTCACAACAATTTTACTTTGGGCTGAATGTATTAGGGGCAACCTGAAAAGCAAAATAATCTAGGGTGATGCTGCAGAGGCTATTGTGATTTTTGACACTCTTGGGGCACTACCCGAGAAGGTAGCAAAGGTCCTCTCAAAAGATGGAGCCCCACTTCTTAATTCCTTGCTCTGTATGCAGCATGTGAAGGCCACGTTGTGTAGTTTGTGTGATGTATATGAAGAGCACAGTGTACATGAGACTGATCAGGTGACTGGTGGTGGACGGGTTGAGCAATGACCATGGTTGTACCTCTGGCTTTTGTATCTAGTGGGTCACGTGGACGTATTGAGGGGGAGTGAGTTTGGTAAGAATTACAGAACAGGTGTTGTGTTGTTTAGTCGTCCTTGTACTAATGATTAATGAAGACAGCAGAGAGTTGGGATACTCACTCATTTACACGAAATACTGACAAGTTTGATATCATGTGAATTGACCTGTGTTATTGTTGCAGTTTGACAGCAATCCTCTTTCACAATCAGCAGTGTTCATTTCCAACACTCTTATAGATGTTGAGATATTTGTTTCTAACCCATGCTGATATCACACAGATATATATGCACTTTGCAACAGATTATGAAAATGTGTGAATGTTATTGGATTTCTGCCTTCTCTAATATGATAAAGCAAATACAAGGTTTGCTAAATGCCATTTTCTAGGAATGAATATTGTGCCACGCTGAACTAATGTAATACCACCATCCTCCTTCTTTAGGAGTCCGCTTTATTTCTGCAAGAGGGTTTTACTTCAAAAGATGTTGCAATTCACTTCACAGTAGTATACAAGAGAGATTCAAAAAAATTGCTATAGCAGTGTGCTACTTGGCATATCTTGCATTTG
This sequence comes from Eurypyga helias, assembly GCF_000690775.1. Classification (NCBI taxonomy): domain Eukaryota; kingdom Metazoa; phylum Chordata; class Aves; order Eurypygiformes; family Eurypygidae; genus Eurypyga; species Eurypyga helias. The sequence goes on along the minus strand of NW_010265119.1, from coordinate 9,563 downwards.
CAGCATTGTGCAGAGTGTGGAAAGATAGTCAAGGAAAGTTACATATCAAATCACCCCATGTCATAATGCAAAAAGTCCCTTATCTACAATGAGCTCAAAGTATTTGAGGCTGTGAATATCCCAGCCGGTTTAGCAAAAAATAGCTGAAGTAAAATTATGATTTTAGGATGTTTTTTCAACTAGATCTGGCTAGTTTGAGGCCATCTGAGCTTTGGGATGCATGGAGGTGGTGTAGGTAGCCCAGGCAATCTGGTACTGTCTATATTTGTACTTCAGAATATCAGTGATCTAACCTATTTTCAGTTTTAAACCTTTTTCAGCATGGCCTTTGCTGTTTTCTCACTGCTACATAATTAAAAAGCACAAAAGTTCAGAAATCAAAGTGAGAGGTTGAAGACAGCCTTTTAAAATGGGAGCTAGAGGACATTTTTACAGCACTAGCATGAATCTTTGCTACTTTTTGGAGGTTCATTTCTAACACAGCTAATATTTTTAGCTTTTTATGAAGAAGAGTGACAATGACTGCTACACACAATGTGAACTGTGTTCCGTGGTGAAGGTGGTGTTAGACCTGGGGCAGGAAGAATGCTGGAGCTCCTCTCCCTCCACCCACACCCCATGCAGCCTTGAGTAGGGTCTGATTTACCCCACAGGTGCCTCGACACAGCTAAGGACTCTCGCAAGTGACTTTGCTTTTGCCCCCTCACACCAGCTGCTTTGATAATCCTGCTGCAGGACTGACATAAAACTCACAGGGAAATGATGTTTTGGTGGTTTTTTTCAGCCTACTTTGGCTTCCTCTGCACTTGCCAAGTAGTCCAGACCAAGTGGATAAAGGCTGGTCACCTGAGACAGCCATCCACACAGGTTTGGTTTGCTCCCCACCCAGCGCCAAGGTGCTCACTCCAGATCCTAAGGGCGTTGAGAGTTGTTCCTGCTGTTGACCACACATTTTTGAAGAAAGATCGTGTGGAACTGCCACCCATTCTTTGTTCTACTTCCTGGGCACCCAGCTCTCTGCCAATTTTTGTAAGCCACTGTGCTGGTTTTGGTTGGGATAGAGTTAATTCTCTTTACATTAGCTATTATGAGGCTATGCTTAAGGTTTTGTGTTTCAAAGTCTATATTCTCCAAAACGCAGAGGCAAGGTTTAAGAGAAAAATCACAGTAAAGGAGGATTTTGGAGTAGTTGGGTTCTTCTACTTTTAAATCAATGACTGAAAAGGAGAATTTCTAGTTTGCAGTACAGTGCAGATGCACAGTTGTTTGGGTGGGTTTGGCTTTTTTTTGGTTGTTTATTAATGTTTAATAAACAGCAACAAAGAAGGCACTTTACAGAGTAGTACCGCTATGTTGTTGTGAAGATGATGCACTGCATCTAACCCTTCTGGTAATGGACACTGTTCTTTTCATCTTTCATTGATTTTTCCAAGATGGGTTTTATCAGAGGAGCTGCTTACCCTCTGGGTTCATGCTGAATACCGAGTATATTCATTAAAGCGTGGAGAAGAACTCAGTGAAGACCTTAGTCCATTAATCACTTGCACATATAATGACCTTCATGCCTATATCTCAAAGTGTCCAGCCATGTCACAAACATGGAAATGCCAAACCATGTTAATTCTCATCCCAGGTGAGGAGTAGGACCGCACTCTTGGAAGGTGGCCGCAGGAGGAATGAGCTTCTGCGAGGAGCAGGTGAGCATGCCACGATGATCCCAGAAAATAAATAGCATGGCCATAAGCAAACAGCCACGAGAGTGCTGGTGGTCCCAGCAGACCCCAATGGGGTGGGCGCTGGGGGAGAGGGCAGCCCCCGATGCCACCTCTGTGCCTGTCAGCCCCTGTGCCGGACCCGGCCCTCGCTGCAGGAGCTGGGAGTGCCTGTGGGGTAATGCAGCGCTGAGAGGTCTGCACCAGCAGAAGGTGATGCTGTTCTTCAAAATGCTGATATCCACAGAGAGAGGAGTCTGAAATTAGGTCCTTTACAGATTGCTCACAACTGATTTGCATAGACCGTTCAATGTCCAGAGTCCTTTTCAGCCACTAAGGATGATCATTAAGGCAAATAGGAGATCAAATGAACAGACATGTTGTGCTTTCAATGATGATGCCAGCATTTTAAGGCTGTGATTATAGCACAGAACAAGGCAGAACATAACTTCTTTAAAAGGAATTATGTACAAAAGCATGAAACCTTTTCTGCAGCTATTCTGATAAGAGAGTGAAAAGACTGTCTGCAAAAACAGGATGAACAGCCATACCAACATGTTCACCTGAGTGAACTCTCTGTGCTGGTGCCTCGTCTGCCGCTGCTGTGGCACTGGGCCGCTTCAAACGCGGTGGGACCTTGGGAAGAAGTGACCATAGCCCCTTGTAGCTGCAAAACCCAGACCGTACAGCTTCAGGGACTCACCACGGGATGTTAAAAAGCAATCTGATCCCCAACGTCAGCATCAGCGCTTTTGTGCAGTGATACCTGGCTTGTGTTTCTGCGGGAGCGTCGCAGGAAGCAGGGCTGGGGGCAGGCAGGAGCGAGGGCTGCCCTCGCCGTGCCCACCCTGGAAGCCAGCATACACCAGCATGGCCCCTTGCCCTTCTGGAGGAGGGTCTGTGCTTCCCTCGTCCCCTGCCTCCTCACCAGTGACATGATCATCTGCAGTGGGAGCCTTGATGACAAGCGGAGGGTGGGCTTCACTTCATGTGCCTTGGGGAGCACGTGCCTCGGGCAGGGACAGGCAGGATGGATGCTCAGCGGGGAGCTGAGCCAAAGCGCGTGCCAGACAGAGGGATGGGTTGAGGATGCTCTGTGCAGTTACACAACCAGCACACAGGCTAACTGGGGATGTGGGTCTCACCCAGCTTCCTGGACAGGTCCTTATGCCTACAGGGTGTGGGTATTCCAGCCAAATTCCCTACTATGGGTATCAGCTGGATCCTGTCTGTGTCTCTCGGAGTGCGATCAAATCTTAAAGTTAAGCAAACCTTCTGCCTTTTCCCCTTTTCCTCAGGAGTTTTCCTTCTCTCCCACTGTTGTGATGTTTTGGCGGGGGTGGGAGGTGTGTTACAAATGCAAATCCTGCAGCAAACACAAGCTCAGCTACCTCATGCCAAGGGCGGATGTTGTCGGTGGGATCTCCTGAGGCAGGGAGGAAAGAGGAGAAGCGTAACAAAATGCTGACCATCCACTGCACCATCACAGCAGTGTCCCCGTGAACCGGTGCGTTCCACAGCACAGCTGCTGCCGCGGCCACCACCCGAGCCCTGCAGCCTGGGCACGTGCGAGGCTCCCGGCAGGGCACCGCAGGCAGGAGGGGTTGGACAAAGCTCAGGAGTGATTCCTGTCCACTAAAGCATGGCCTTGAGCACGGAAGCTTTGTCAAGCAGGGATGTCTGCGGCTTCCCACTTGAGTAGGAAGGTATCAAACTGCTGCTATGATACAGCGTATGAGCTGCGTAAGTGATGTAAAACCACCTTTTAATTTATCCCCAAAATGTTCTGATACACTGAGAGTCTGGATTGTACTGACTGCTTCTGATTCACTTTTCTTATCCAAACTCTCCCATAGTGCTGTATGCCTCCCAGATAACTCCAGTGTCTAATTTGCCAATTCTTTTTTTTTTTTTTATTTTTTCCCCTCTACCAAATCTCTGCTAGATTTTCAGAAAAAACCAGTTTATTTGTGAGGTTTCATTGGCTATCCTCAGAACACCCACACTCGAGCAGCTTGTCTGTGAATTTTACGTTAACTGCTGGGGAAGATGCTTTATGACAAAAGTATGATTAATGATTGCTTTTGCATGCTTCTTATAAATGAGATGCTCTGTCACTAAATAAATACACAAATAAATGGGCTGGGTGTAAAAGAACTTGTTTTTCACCAAAAATGACATCCTTAGTTGTGAATTTTAACAGATGTCATGAAACCAAAGATATTATAAACTATTACAAAAAGCCTTTGAAGTTCTATTTTAATTAACTTACAAAGCCATCAGGACTCTTGGAGAGGAAATGATATGTGTAGTGTATCTCGAGAACCGCTTGAATGTGATCACCAGGATGTGATGGGCATGGCTGGAGAATAAAAGTACACAGATGGTAAGAGCAGTCACTGCTGTAGCAACGCAGGGTTGACATTTAGCAAAGCAACCCTTGCATGGGAAGCAACTGTGAAAAAATTGCTGCCACTCCTTTAAACAACCTTTCTCATTCCTGCAGCAAAAGGGGGAAAGGTTTCAACCTGCAGCCAGTGTTTGACGAAGCTGAGCCTTAAGCTGGGAATGGTGTATCCCAGGGTAAGGCTGTGCTCACATGCAGGTGGTGAATTTCTTTTAAATCATTTTCCCTGGATGCTCCCTCTCTCAGTCAATGTTGGTGGCTTGCAGCCTGCTCACAGGTCCCTGTCCCCAGTCCCTGGCAGCAGTGCGGAGCGGTGGGGACAGTGTGGGGCACAGCATCCCATGCCTGGCCAGCTGGACCGGCCCCACACCGTGCAGCGTGGATGGGGCCTGTGAGGACCGCAGCAGATATAAATGCTGGGAAGCTGCTCCAGAAGCAGCATCCTCCCAGAGCAAAGCCCTGGCCAGCTTCTGGAGCTGGGTGAAGGCAGAAGCCCCCACACCAAAACAGGGCTCAGCATGTACAAAAAGATGTAAATGTGTTTTGAACTGTTGATGGCGATGATGCCTGTGGACCTGAAACACGTCTCTCGGGTGGAGTGTGTACCTAAACTGGTCAGAACTAGGTCTGAAGGCAGTTTTCAACTTGTCTCTCCTGCCATGTTGTCCCAGGCAGATGTCAGATAACTGCCCTTTGTGGTCTTTGGACAAATTTGGGCTGATTTTCAGCTAACGCGGCATGGCTTGGTCATTGTGCGAGTGTTGGTGGGCACTCCATCACGTGGTGCAGACACCCTGCAGCTTTTCTCTTCCAGAAACCTCTGACTGAATGGCAGAAGACTGGGACCGTAGTGGATTTGCCTCTGAATATGTTATATTGGCTATGGGTGGAGCCTCTGCTCGCTTTATATCATCGCTGTGTTTTGACTGAAGGTAAGCATATGCTGTGTTTCCCCAGCATGTGTTTCGATGAGATTTCCATACCAGAGCAGATGGGCATGCTCCAGTGTGGCAGAACTGTGTCTTTGTAGCACCGCTATGAACCCCGGCGTATAACCACAGAGCACACGGCACTTCACGTTTGTGTATGGTGAGCATGTCTTAAATAGGTTTGTGATTCCCTAATTAATACAAACTCCAATTAATCACTCTTCTAATCCCAGTTGCATGCCCATCGCTTGCTGGCATTCCAGTTTCACATTGTCACTCTTTGCTCCTACTGATACACAGTTCATCCCTGTAGCCCATGAGCTGGCCCCAGGCCCCGCTGCCTTGCTGGAGGCATGGCAAGGTTGCTCTGCCTTTCGCGGGAGCAGTGGGAGAGCTAAATACCAGTCTCTGCCCAGGGAGATGGCAATGTGACTGTGCGACAAGAACCGGACCATGGCCGGGCATTGACATTCCATTGTAAGCAAGATACCTACAACCCTCAAGAAGCAGCAGTGCAGCATTGAACTCTCGGTTCTCCTGCCTGCAGCACTCCCCTGCCCTCCCCTGCCTCAGCCCCATGCGCCTGGCTTTGCTGCTCTGTCCCCCAGCTGGTGTTTCCATCACCACTTACATACGGGTACGTGGGGACCATTTTCTTTCACCCGCTCGTTTCCTGGTTTATTTGATTCTGAAATAATTATGCTCAAGCATTAAAATAGGGTGATTGAAATGATTTTTAAAGAGCTACACAGCTGCTCAGAGGCTAACGTGGAAGAAATAATGGAATGAATAAATAGATGACCAGTGGATTTGGGCTTTAAATGCAAAAAAAGAACCAAGTTTCCTCTGTCATGAATGTAGGATTTATAAAGTCTTATCTGAAGATTTAGGTAAAGGATATATAGTGGAATCATAGAATGGTTTGGGTTGGAAAGGACCTTACAGATCATCTAGTCCAACTCCCTACAATGAGCAGAAACATCTTCCACCAGATCAAGTTGCTCAGAATGTCACCCAACCTGGCCTTGAATGTTTACAGGGATGGGGCATCTCCCACCTCTCTGGGCAACCTGTGCCAGTGATTCACCACCTTCATAATACAAAATTTCTTCAGTACATGGTTTGGGTTGGAAAGGACCTTACAGATCATCTAGTCCAACTCCCTACAATGAGCAGAAACATCTTCCACCAGATCAAGTTGCTCAGAATGTCACCCAACCTGGCCTTGAATGTTTACAGGGATGGGGCATCTCCCACCTCTCTGGGCAACCTGTGCCAGTGATTCACCACCTTCATAATACAAAATTTCTTCAGTACGTCTAGTCTGAATCTCCCCTCTTTCAGTTTAAAACTGTTATCCTGTGTCCTATTGCAACAGGCCCCGCTAAAATGTCTGTTCCCATCTCATAAGCTCCCTTTAAGTACTGAAAGACTGCCATAAGGTGTCCCTGGAGCCTCCTCTTCTCCAGAATAACCTCAACTCTCTCAGCCTGTCCCCATGGCAGAGGTGCTCCATCCCTCGGAGCATCACCGTGGCCTCCTCTGGACTCAGTCCCGCAGTTCCACATGTTCCCTGTGCTGAGGGCTTGAATGTTTGGTTATGTCTGCAATTTACAGATTCATCCCCAGAGTGAAGTTTTGCAGAGAAAAAGCTATTATTTTAGAGTCTGGGAATGGTAAGCAGGGCTAGATCCAGCAGAACTAGGTGGATTTTCAGTGCGAAAGAAGCCAGGCAGCGCTTGCCCTTCATCACAATTTGACTGTGGGCTCTCAGTGAGGAGAGAAACCCCGGAGGGCCATCAGAGGATTATCTCCGCTGCGCTGCCGAAGTTCAGGGTATTGCCACTGGAACAGCCTGCGCCTCCGATTTTATACCAACTTAGCCAAGATAAAAATCAGACTCGGTGCTTGCAGCCTCTGAAGGCAGCCTGATAAAATTAGCAGGAGTAATTTTTTTTTTTTTTTTTGTAAAACATCTTGTGATAGCTTAGAGAAATCCAGAAGATTAAATACAAGGAGGAGGACTTCAAGCCATGTGTTCTCTGTTGGTGTAAACAGGTATCATTACAGTGAAACAAATGGAAGGGCTCTTAATTTACCCCACCCAAAGGCCTGACAAATTCCCATTTGTTTGATGCTGTAATGAATAGACATTTCATGGGTATGAAACAAGTTCAAGTACAAACCTTGGTGTTTAATTTCCTGCCTGTCTCACTCTGATCTGTATAGCAACCAGCATTTTTTCACTGTAGTTGTTTTAAAAATTAACTTGCAATCCACTCTAGTCAATCCTTCCTACCAAAAGATGTTTTGTTTTTTTTCTTAATTTAATTTTTGGGTTTTAGATTGACATCCTTATTCTGATTTCCACTAAATGCTCAGTATTGTGACTTATATGGAATTTTTAATGGGCAGAGCTCTGGTACAGATTTTGCAGCCTCCAGCAATCAGGCTCACACATGTGTGATGCAGGGAGCAGGAACCTCTGTGCTCATCCGAGGTGCAGACTCAGGGAATGAAGCGAAGCTTTGTTTTCCCAGGGAAACTGAGGGAGCTGGCGCCGAGTTTGCTATGTGTCTTTGTGTACGGCTTAGCGGCAAAGTTCCATTATTTCTGACCTTTCTGTCCACATCATAACGCAACTGTTGCCATTTGGGACGATTTAAGGTACTTCAGACTGTTCTGTAATAGTCAGCAAACCGTTCTAGCATCATCATTAGCTGTCTCCGCAGCTGGCGTGGGGTGAACCTTTCTGTCCACATCATAACGCAACTGTTGCCATTTGGGACGATTTAAGGTACTTCAGACTGTTCTGTAATAGTCAGCAAACCGTTCTAGCATCATTAGCTGTCTCCGCAGCTGGTGTGGGGTGAAGGCGAACACTCTGGGGCAATTCTGAGCAAGAGTTCCCTCAGCTTTATTATCTTTTCCAGTAGTTTGATGCCAAAGATGAATTTCCATGTATTATCGTACTGAGCAAGATGATACATTTTGCAGGTTTTTGTTGCTATCTTACAAGAACCCAGAAAAGAGTACGTTTATCTGAACCTATAATTTATTGGTGTAATGACCAAGAATTAAAGACTGAGGATAACTAGCAACACTAAGCCTTTTTGATCTTTACAAAATCTCCCATTTTTTAAGGTTACTTGCTACGTGCTCTGCTGTATCCAACAGACATAATTTGGGTCTTGGTTAACCTGCGATTTAGGTCAAAAGGAACAACAGGAAAATTAAAAAAGTTCGACTAGCAAGAAATAATTGTGCGTTTCTCACAGCTTGGATGAAAGAGAGCAAGAACTGCAGCCATGGAGTCAGACTGCGGAGGCTTTATGTGACTCTGGAAGCCATGAACCTCCCACACTCAAAGCCTGATGGGTCATCAGGGGAAACCCACATCATCCCTGCAGCTTTCACAGTCTCGCCACGCGTGGAAGCTGTAGTGTCCATCCCATGTAATTTAGGGCAGTCGCAGCTTTCAATCCTGCTGGCACATCTCCTGGCAAACCCATTCCAGTGTTGGTAAGTTTGCACAGCTGCTTCATTTCGGAGCTGCGGTAAGGTACTTGGGCAATGGTGCTGATGGTGTTGGGCAGGACAGACACCCCCACCTCAGCCCCAGGTTGCTGCAGACGCCCCAGGTCTGACTCAGCACAAGGGGGTAAAACCAAATCAGTGCAGAGGGGCTGTGGGAAGCACCGGGGAGCCCCCGCTGCCAAACGATGCTGGCAGCGGGCACTTCCAGCTCCTGCTGGTGATGCGGCGAGGAGGGGAGAGGCAGGCCACAGCCCCCACATCACATACCTTCGCTCCCCTGACCTGCCTGGGCATTCACAGTGCTCTGTATTTCAAAGTGAATGTTACCTGTGGAGTGAAAATGACTTTTACTGTCCCTGTCTAACTTGAAATTTAGTAAATGATCTCTTCAACAAATTGCACTTTCAATGTTTTCTCCATACTGTTAGGAAATACGTTGTTTACAGATGATTACATTTTCTAAATGACTGTATTTGCTTCTTTGCCTTTAAGCGAAATGCCTGGAAAAATATGTTTCTGTAGCCTCCAAGGAAAATAATGGGATGTCCCTCCCTCCAGGTTCAAGACTGCTCTCAAAAAACCACCCGGGTTTCAGCACTGGATTTATCTCAACAATGCACAGTCATTTAAAAGCTTCCTGAGCTGTTTGTACTCCCAAGGAACGTTTCTGATGCAACTTTAGAGCACACAAAGTAAATATGTCTAGCTTGGCAGACGTTTTGAAGAAAACCCACTTAGTTCAATCATTAGGTCAAGCCAAATAAATTTCTACCTTCTTCAAAGAAAATTACTAGTGAATGTTGAGACTGAAGTGATTTTAACTTCCTTGACATGGAAGATTTAGTTACATCAAACAATGATGAACAGCTGAAAGGTGTAATTTTGGTTACAAAAAGAGTGCACCAACGACACATTCCAAGGCAAAATAATTCTTATAATTCACTGCATCAAAATATTTCATAGATTCACAGAATGGTT
>NW_010265118.1:2242-16648 GCF_000690775.1 Eurypyga helias | reverse complement strand
GAGCACACCTGGTGAGCAGGGAGGCCCGCCTCGGCCCTAGGCCTCGCCGGAGGGGTGTCCGCCCCGGGCCCCAACGCCGGCTCCGACCTCAGCTCCTCTGGCCTCCTCCTCTGCGGTAGCTTCGTGAAGGCTCTGTGTTCGCTTTCTTCTTAAGCGGCTTAAACCGAACAGTTCTGCTGTTGCAGGAGTTTGTGGTCGTAGGTAATCAGCAGAAGTTAGCTGCCTCGGTCCGCCTCTCCCTGGTAGGGGCTCTGCTCCAGGGCAGCCGGAGAGCTAAGCTGTCTGTTCGCGGATCACTGTGGGCTAGAAATGGCCACTGTGCCCAAAGGTGCTCTCGAGGCGGGGATCTGGTGGTGTTTTCTAGTTGCTGGAAGGGAGATTTTTCCCCCATACCCAGTTTTCTCTACGAAGACCGATTGATTTTCTGTTTTCAATATGTCAGCAAGGTGTCTTGGCATACAGATACTTCTTTCTCCAACGTGATGATTGCGTTACCTGTGATAAGTGTTTTCTGACTTGGCATTTTGTCCTGCGGTGAAGGTTATTTGTCCAAAACTGCATTGTCTTAAATCTTGAAGGGAGAAGGCTTGCTTTCTGACACCTGAAAAATTTAGCTTTGCTTTCCTGAATGACAGCTAAAAAGTATCCTGAAGCTTTCAATTTGCATCAGTTCAAAGTTTCAGGGCATTGGGAAAGTGGTTCTCTAGTGCCATGAGCTCTTGGATTTCTCCAGGAGAGCAAAATTTGCCGAGTGAGTTAAACCTGTAAAAATACATGACCTGTTTTTGCAGGAAGGAGGTTTGCTGGGTGGTCAGGGTTAATAGTCTGCATTAGTGTTGGTGTGACGTGTAAGCATTAACCATAGTAATTTAGATTATTTTAAGGGTGGCATAGAACGTTCTGGGACAGTGCTTCATACTGGACTGTTTGTTCTGTTCGATGATAGCTGTGTGTCTATCCAAGACACTTTTTGTCCTGGAATAACTTTTTTTTTCCCCCCCCTAATGGCACCAGTGTAGCAGCGTGGATAACACTTGTTCCATTGGCTTTTTGATGTCGAACCTAGTGCTTATGCTTGTGATGACCAGTTATGATACTTACCCTTGATGCTTGATTCTGATGTCCTTCTCATTCCTGTATATGAAATAGTTGTGTAGACAGGATGCTTCAAGGTGAAGTATTACAGGCTTGGGCCCCGACAAGGAGCAAAGTTGCAGGCTTTGCTTGCCTGCTTGAAAAGCAGTTGTGCGGTATTCCTCAGGACCCATCTGATGTATGAACTGGAAGGAGTCCTTTCCAGCATGCTTTTTTGGGTGTTCCAATGGTGACTGCGTAGCTAAAACATCTTGTGAAAACTGTATGCAGTCACACCCATGAACACTTTCCACACTTTCGAGGAAGATACAGGTTGCTTCAGGCCTACTGATATATGTATAGTATTCTGTAAACACCTTGCTTTATATGTGAAAATTTAGATGGAATGTATGGTGGGCTGACGTGAGAGTAGGGCGGTAGTGAAAACTGTATGTCTTGTAGGCTGCCTGAATTTATCTTAGTAACTTTGAGGAGGGGGAACACTGGACAGCCAGTAAGTGTTGGTTTTTTCCATCTCTCAAAGTAGCTATTTTATTGAAGAACATAGAGGGAAATGATATCAAAAAAAGTTGCCAGGTATCTGTGGACCTCTGTAGTTTGCTGCTGTCACTGGCCAAGACCACTGTCTTTTTTTAGCCATTAAAAATTCAGAAACATTCCCCTGACTATAACAGTTTTATAGTTTAGCAATGTAGACAATATTATTCTTAAATTTATTTAAGCGTGAAGGAAAGGCAGAATCTCATTCTACATGTATTGTTATCATGTACTTAAAACACAACTTAGAGTTTCTCAAGATCAGTTTCCTGCATCCTTTGACTGTGCCCATATATGCAGACCCCAGCAGGTTCAGTCCAGTTTTGTGTGGATGCAGTTAGGATTAGGACCTTGTAATCAGTAATGTCAGGGGAAGACAGCACTTCCCATCAGGAAAAAATACTGAGTATGTTTTTTTATTTGGCCCTTACTACAGATGATCTTAGTTATGTCAGAAATCATGTTGTTGGAGGGCAAGCACATACACTTATTTAGCTAAATTGGGGAAGGGTTTTTGCTAATTTTCATCTTCCTGGCCATTGGAATTTATTTCTGCAGTCACGTTGAATACGTTCTGTTTGCCTTTCTGTGTCTTTTCGCTTGTTCTCCTTTTCTTACTCATCAGATGTCTCTTGCTTTTCAAGACCCCGTGTGGCCTCTTTCCATGCGACTTACTGTTTCAGCTCTTTCTCCTCTGATAAGACCACAGTGGGCACAAGTTGCCATGGTCTGTCTCTTGTGTTTTCGGACAGATGTATTCACCATTCCCAACTCTTGTGTAGTGGCAACTGTACTGCCCGAACCACAGCAAGGAGCTGGTGGTTTACAACTCTTGCTGGTCAGTAGCTACTTAAATTCTGATGGGAACAAACCCAAAACAGGATTTTGATATGATAGTTTACAAAAAGTTTTAGAAATGTCTTTCAAATTGGTGGCCTGTGCTGTCTGCATTTGCAACCCGTGTTGCCTCTAGAGAAGGCACTTTTTCTGAAGTGAGTAGATTTCCTCTTCCAGTCGTTTTTCCTCCAGTTGCTCATTAAACTGCTTTGAGAAGCTTAGTGAGCACTTCCTTCTGAATTTATCAGCAGCTAAATTATCGACAGCTTAATTCTCAACTTAGCAAGAGTACTTTGTTGCAGTACTAACGACAGTTGAGAGTGTTTCTGGAGTTTGACAAAGTAGGAAAACTTTTTTCTTCTCTTGTCCACAAGTAAAAATGAACCTTGCAAACTCAGCTTTGTGTTGGTATTTCTTCTTACTGTGGTCAGTCAAGGTAATTCACTAACTACGTATAGTAGTTCCTTTCCATTAAACAACCTACTTCTTATTTAAGAGATGTTTAACACACTTTTTTGGTTAAGCTTTGATAGTTGCAAACCACTGAGAACTGGTTTTGAGCAAACCCAAGCAAATTAGCCTGATTTTTAAGAGTAAAGGTTGACTCAGCAGCTTGTTTTAATTTGCTTTAGAATAATAATGAATTAGGCCTACTGAAACAGTAGCACATTGTAATGTATATGTTAGTCCAGCTCTCAGAGATCCAGGACACAGTTAACTCCTTGATACACTATAGGATTGTTAATTTTTTGTTTCTTGATACATGGCTGTGGAAGGTTGCTCTGATGCTCATGTGACTGAACTGCTTCGCTGGTAGAGACAGCTTCAAATGTGTGGAAAGAATTTAGTTTTCTGTCCTTTTGTGAGACTTGTGTGCTAGGGCTTTGCCTTGGTATCAGTGTTCTGCCAGATGAGATCTAGCTGGAGCATCGGCTGCAAGCCCTTGGGAGGTAAAAAGCCTCTTGCTCTCCTTCAGTATATTCTGTAAACAAAGTCTACCCTTTTGCTGATCTGCTTTGTGTCCCAAATTGTTGCTGTGATAGCTCTTCTAATAACTCCATATTCTGTGGAGTATCAGTTAAAATTATGCAAGGAACAGTAAAATTAGGAAAATTACAAAGAATGTGTATCATGCTCTTAGTATTTGTGTTTAAATATTTTACCATCCGTAAAAGATAGTGTCTAAATGCTCAGGACTCTTCTTAGAGTATATAGTTGGGCCTAGATTCCTGAGACTGAACACAGTTCTGCAGCAACTCCAAAATGTCAGCCTGGACCATTCCCCAAAACAGCGTGGAAGAAAAGTGTAAAGTTCCTTAGTTCAATAAAATTGTAATAACTTCTCTGGTTGGATAGCTGAAGGAGCTCCAAATGTTCATTTCCTCTGTCTGGTTGCACTCTAGGGAATTATCTTTGGTTTAAATATGTTTGTTCCTTTCTCCCCACCCATACAAAGATGACAAAGCATGTTTTCCTTTGAACTAGCATTAGGAGAGTTGCTGTTAATAGAAATAAGAAACCATTGGTGTTGTATGTAAGTTATTGGCAACACTTGAAAAATTAATATTTTGCAGTCCCATTAGCACTTTTCACCATTGCTTGGCTGAGACTACCAAGGCTAAAATAATAGAAAAATCAATTGCAATTGGCACTTGCAGTTACATGAGAGAAATTTCAAGAAGTACAAAGCATTGTGATCTTGGGCTTAATTGCTTGTTTATCCCCCCCTACCCCAAAGTAGTGTCTGATTTCTGAACTGAAAAAACAAGGCATTATTTCATGATGTAAACATATTGAAATGTTTTAACAAGAGCCCTCTAGCCTTGTCTACATAATTTCTGTAGTATTACACCTTAAAATGAGGACTGCATAATTGTGATTATAGGTATGTGATGAAAGGGGCCTTTATTTTTAACGTAAGCATAGATGATCGATATGTTCAGCTAGGGGACTCTCTTTATAACTGCCATTTATTTTCAAAACCAGGTCATTTCGTACTCTGCCAAAGTTTGGGAGTACCCGTTAAAGATTTTATTCTTGCTCTGAGGCAGAAGTAGCTGTAAAACCCTTGCAGAGGGGAGGTGGGTTTCTGCAGAATTAAAGTGTTGATTGGCTTTCTGTTTCCTATATGGAAGGGGATGTGATCTCAGTGTTGCAGTTAAAACAGAGCGAGGCAAATTTATTCTTGTATTTTAACATTGGCATTTTACAAATACTTAAAGACCCACAAATTTGTAACTAGTTTTGTTCACATGGGATTCTCTGAAAATCCAGGGACTTCCCAGGACGGAATGTAGAGTTTGACCACAGTGGTTAGTTCAGTAGTTTATTTTGAAGCTATTTCACCATTGGCTCTTCAACTTCTTCAGTCCTGCTGCTTTCCATGTTTTCCCCGTACAGTAGGTACAAGACGGATTTGATTCCAACCTCACCAGGTAGTCAGCATGCCAGCTGCCAGCAGGAGGAGGAGAGAAACTCCTCTCTGCTTGCTTACTTTCCATCAGTCCCTTCCCACATCAAATGGTCTGTATGATGTCCTTTCTGTGCCTGGACTTGGTTGGAAGAATTTTTGATAATCAGAATATTAAGTATCAAGAACTGTTGGTTTTTTAATTTATTTCACAGGTGGAAATAGCATTGTTTATTCAAGTGAGGGGTATAGAAGTTTGCAGGTACCTGCTGTCTGTAACATGGATGTCTAAAATGCTTAATTCAGTATCCCATTTCAGTTGGAGTTTTGGATAGTAAAATGAGCTTTACATGTTTTCTTTGAAGAATGTTCATGAATTTGGGGACTTAATTTCGAGAGTATTAGCTGCTTAAATGCATCTGTGCTTTTGTTAGTGTGATTTTATTTTTACTTTTTATGTCTGTTGTTCTGCCTTTCTTTCCTTAATCCCATGCTTCTGGGAGGAACAGGGTGATCCCAGTTCTATTTTAATCAAATCTTTTTGTGTCAGAATGCTATTCTTTAATAAATATTGATATTTTAAGATCACGTATTCCCGTTCTTCAGTATATTTTTGCAATTCTGAGAAGTAACTGTACTCTTCTGCTGGTGCCTCTGAGGCAGTGTAAGTTAGGCTATCTCTTGTGATGTAAGGGAAAGAACTTGAGCAGGAAGTTTGAATTGCTACATATCCTGTAGGATGCTCTGCATTTCCACTCTTCCTGTTGGTGGTCTCAGACAAGGCCAAATAGAAAATACTCCAGAAGTTCGTCACAAAATTCGTGCCACGGCTGACCAGCTGATTATGAAACTGCCTCAGACTTGGGATAATTTCTCTCATAGCTCTTAATCAGTACCAAAAGCAATGGGAAAGAACGTGCCTGATGTTCCCAGTCATCCTGTATTCAGCCTTTGGCATTCCAGACTGCGTGGATGAGTTAAAAAATTGGTGGTGTATATGCTTTAGGAAATACATATCCAACCTCGGTAACTGTAGAAAGAATGCTTTGAAGTTTTGCTGATCCTCAAAATGATCTTGGAACTGTTTGACTGAGGGACACGGTGGAGCCTTGCTTGTTGCAGTGCTGCTGTTCTAACAACTGCTGCTGCAGAATGAGTCTGGGACCATTTCTTTTGGGCAAGGCCTGGCACCTCTTCACTTAAACATTTACATTTCATGTCGTTTATAATAACTCAAAACTTTGTTTATTTTCAGTTTTCCCAAATGTTGTATTTTGTAACACTGTATCTTTTCTGAAGCATATGGGATGATTTTTGTGATATCTTGAAAATAATAGGATCAGTAATAATGATACATATTGTTATGCACTGAAGGAACTATTGGTTTGAAATTGCATCTGTATTTTGGTGTGCATTTTTTTCCTAAAATGCTGTTTGGTTTTTTTTTTTTCGCCAGTATATCTTGGCATATTTATTACTGATAATTTCATTAAAAATTAAGAAATGCATGTTTGGTTGAGGGAGCTAACCTCTTTTAACATCCTTGAAAGAAAAATATTTTTTTTTAAATAGTTTATATACTCAAATTAGTATTTCTGATCACAGTGCTAAATGATTGAAATTTCTTTAACTTTGTAAAATAAAATCATGTATTATAGAAACTTTTAATCTTGTGATTTAGTGTCTCAATTACCAATTTAATCTGATGGTACATATAATAAAATGGGAATTGTTATTACAGTTCATTTACTGCTTATATAAAATTTTAAAATTCTTGTGGAAAAAAACTGTTTTGTGTAATATAGTTTTTTTTGATAAAAATCTATTTCTTTAAAACACTAGGCTAGAAGAATAAGGTTTTATTTTAAATTTTCCATCTTACCACAGTGTTCCTTTTCACAGTCAACTTTTTTTTTCTAAATGGAGTACTCTGTGGTAGTTGTGTTAAACATAATTTACTCTTGTTTGTGTATGTAAGTATTTAGTAATAGCATCTTACTTTGTGACATTACAGCTATATACTGCATTTTTTTCTTTTGTGCTTCATGCTTGCATTAATTTGACTTGCATGTGTGACTAAAACTTTGAAATAAGTTTCGTTTTGTTAGTTTTAAGGTCTGGACTTTAAATAGTATTGTCCTTGTTTCTTTCAGTTGTCAGTTGCTGTACTACAGCTTCCTAAAGAATTCTTGAGAAGGTCATGAGTTAGCAATAGTGAGACTGAAGGCAAACTTTAGGTTTCTATGAATGTTTCTAAGGTCTTCCATTGCTTCACTGGGTATTTTGCTTTATTGAATTATCTTAATGATGGTCTGTTGTTGCCCATTACTGTTTCTTTTAACTGTGCTTTATTTACTGATACCCTCTTTTGTTTTCTATTTGAAATTATTTTTCTATTTGAATAATCTCAATATAACATTATGCTTACACTCTTCTTAATTTTTCTGTCTGGATTTCCAGAGGTTTGCCCATAACTGTTGTTTCTCTTATTCTCGTTTTTTTGGTGCATTATGCAAAGCATTTTTCTGTCTTCCAGTGATCAAAGTAACTGTGGTGCAGCTGTGTGGAATAGCATACCTGGATTAGTCTATGAATGCTTCCACCTTGCTGTTATGTGGTAGTTCCCTTCTTTATCACCTGTTGCTCTCATATGTTTCCTTCCCCTTTATTTTGATTCCTTATATATTTGTTTGTTTTCTTGAGATGTCCTGTGTGCATACATGCATTTAAGACACTAAGAGTGCAGTTTCACATTTGACTCAACTAGATCTAGTTTGGGCTGCTACTAAAGACATTTTCTCCCTCACACCAGGCACAAGCTGGTGTGATGCTGCTGCTTGTGTCAGGTCTAGCAGCTAAGCAGCAACTGCATGAGGAATTGTTTTGTCTTGGTGAAGCAGCCTTCTGGAGAGGTATGAGGGAGGAACAGAGGAAAAGTTGCCAAATCAACAGCTGCATGGTCTGATATGAGGGAAGTGCATAGTGCTTCCCTGCATTTCCTTATGTTTAGATCTAAAATGAATCAATATCCAACATAATTCTTGTTCTTTTGAAAACAAGGAATGTCATAATTCCTTCTGTAACTTGTGAATGCATCTCTGCCTACAGAAGAAGTTCCAGTTAAGGTTAGGTTTCTTGTTTATTCTTGATGTCTTGAGCAAGTGGCAGTGATTGAGGTTTTTAAATATCTTCTGTAAACTTGCCCTGGGAGCTAGATACTCAAATGACTTAATTAGCTTCACCTATAATTAGCTTCAGTCTATAATCTTGAAGTATTAGTGGCAGGAGTTGATGCACCACTTCTGTGGTTTCCTTCCCTCCCTCCCCCTCCAAATTAATTGAAATTTATTGGAAATATTCCATGCCCTGATGTTTGAGAATAGTGTTCTTCTGAGTTCATAGAACTGTTCCTCTGTGTAAACTGTATTTGCAGGCGTTCACGCTTGCTTTCCCTCTTCAGTGTCGCACTGTGCAGGAGGTAGTGTATGCACCTGGGAGATACCCATGGAGTACTTGGCACAGTAACTCTAGGCCCAGGCAGGAGAAGAAGACTACTTGAAGGTAAAAGATTCATCTAGGATACTCAACAGGCCTTTGGCTTCAGTAGAAAGGCCAGATGGGCAGAGTTTATGGAGCAGAGGTTTGGAAGCAATTGTGGTGGGTTCCACCCTGCTTATCACATACCTATTTGCTTCTGAGCAGCACACTGCAGCCCCCGTCAGCAGTGTTACGTAACAAATCACTTGGGTAAAACTTGTGATGATTCTTAGGGGCTGTGGAGGCAGCACGCAGAATGTTTTTCTCAGTGACAGCATTCAGGAAAAGGCAAAATGCAGAGGACAAAGAGATGCACAGAGTAACCATCCTTTCCCAAAAGGGGTGGTGAACCGAAGATCTCTTGGAAATGAGTGGGTAAAGCAGACAAGCAATGGGGACTG
Organism: Eurypyga helias; assembly: GCF_000690775.1. Taxonomy (NCBI): domain Eukaryota; kingdom Metazoa; phylum Chordata; class Aves; order Eurypygiformes; family Eurypygidae; genus Eurypyga; species Eurypyga helias. The sequence continues at coordinate 7,831 of NW_010265118.1, read as the reverse complement.
AAAAGAGGGATTGGGAAAGGGGATATTAAACATATGAAGGGGAAATATTTGGTATGTTTTCATTAATATCCCTATAACATCCCAATGGAAAAAGGCAATAATATTTAAACACTTGTTTTCCTCTGCTTAAGTAAGGGCGTTTTTTGCCATACCCTTAAAGTACTGCAGAGTTAGGCATCAACTGCTCATTGAAGTTAATGTCTACTTTTGATATGGTGGACTACTGAATAATTGGGAAACACTGAACTAATCTCTAGTTATATTTTATGCAACCGGATGATATTCTATCCAGAAAACGTTGCAAGGAACTGGAAGTTTTGAGGATTACTCTAGCTTTGTAGGTTTTCATCATCTTGTGTAACATCTGTTTTCACTGTTATTTTGTTTTCATCTTGTAAGCATGCTTCATAGGAAATTTGTTCTTGTAGGAGTTCAGATGTACTCTCAGAGACTACTGGGAGTTTGTGGTGGGGAAACTGTTGGTAAATTTTTGAGAAGATAAATTAGATCCAGTGAAGGGGTGATGATTGCAGGCAGGAGTCCAAGCTGAAACTAGATTCATGGTGCTGGCACTGATTGAGGTCTTGGAATTAAAATAACAAAACAACCCGCCCAAAGTATTAAAATCAATGAATATACTGTTGGTAACTGTTTCTTTAGATTCCTGTGTTTAGGCAGTAGATGCCCTTTATTATGTTGGGGGTAGGTGTGTAGGTGACTACTGCTCTTGTTTGCCTAGTTTTGAAGGTAAAGGTGAGCATTGGAGGGTGGAGGAGGGGGTAACACTTTTAAAAGTTGTGTTACTTCACAGTCACAGAAAGGGCAGGTCAGAATATTAATTGGGAGTACCAATAAGCTTTTTAAATCCACTGTTCCCTTGGTGACCGTTGTAGGCAGTATATGGCTTCAGTATACGGATGTATTTTGTTTTGGCACACAACAAAAAAATAGTGGAATTGGATATCGTGCACTGGTTTCCAGATGCATTTGTACTGTAATGGGGAGACCAAACCTGGATACAGGACTCCAGGGATGGTCTTGCATATCCAAATGGAGAAGAAGAATCACTTTGCTGGATGTGCTGGTTATGTAGGATGATGTTGGACACCTTTGCTTGTACAAGGGAACACTGCCGTCTTGGGTTGATGCTGCTGCCCACCGGGACCCCTGGATCCCTTTCTGTAGAGCTGCTTTCCAGGGAGTTGGCTCCCAGATTGTGTTGTGGCTTAGGGTTATTCTACCCGAGGTGCAAGCCTATGCCTTTTTTTTTGTTGAACTTCATGAGATTTCTGTCAACCCATTTATCTAGCTTGTCAACATCCTTCTGAGCAGTAGCCCTACCCCCCAGCATTCTGAGCACTCACCCCAGTTTGTTATTAGGAGATTTACTGAGAGTGCACTCTGTTCCATCACCCAGGTTGTTAATTAAAACATTAAGCAGCATTGGTCCCCATTTTGGTCCATGAAGGTTCCCACCTAGTTACTGACTGCCTGCGGAACTCTGCACCACTGATGACGTGTTTGCATATCCAGCAATCCAGTCAATTTTTGACTTACCCCATCATGTACTTATCCAGCCCCTGCCTCACCGATGTTGGAGACTTGGATATTGTATCAGAGGCCTAGCTAAAGGCAAGGTGCAAATGTCTAAGCCCTCCCTCCTTGTCCTCAAGATTAATCACTTCTTCATAGAAACCTACTAGGTTGATCAGACATGATTTGCACTTTGTAAATCCATTTTGGTTGCTTAAAACCTTCTTAGGGACAAAGGTGAAGCTGACTGGCATGTATGTTCCTTCCTTCCTAGCCTGGACCTTCCTTCTTGCAGATCCTCTTCTGCTGCCAGTATAATTTGATGTGCTGGTTTTAGCTGAGATAATAGCCTTGGACATTTGAGAAGTCATTTATGTTGGCTTTCTGTTGAGCTTTGTCTTTCTGGATTCCAGTTGCAGTACTGCCTGCAGTTGAGATGCCTTCTGACTTTGCAGCTGAGAAACTCATTGTGGTTTTTAATTTCTGAGTTCTAAATTGGTATTTATAGCTTTTCTATTCCTTTTTAATGAAGAAAGAAAACAAATACTTTTTTTAGGGGTGGAGAGGGATGGGAATTTTATCCGCATTATTTCACTTAACAAAATAACTCTACAATGTGACATGACTGACTGTAGTTAGAGACAACAGCCTCGATCACTAAGGACAATGTGGAAATTAATTTTAATCTTATTGAGCATGTCTGTTATTGGAGGATTCCTTCTGGCAATTATGGTAGGTAATGTGAATTAGCTTCTTCCACTTGTATTCCTTCACATTTGTAATTTGACCTAATAAGGTAATTAGTTACTCTATATTTAGTCCAGTCTTGGATAAAATATTCTAGAGTTATGCTACTAACCTAATATTTTTAAAGCAACTTTACTTATCTAGATGAGTAATGTTGCTTATTTGGGAATTTTTAGGCTGTGGTAGGTAATTTAAAGTAATGAAAGCCCATAGAGAAATACTAAACTGTTTCCAAAGCATTTTCATCTTAAAGTTGGTGGGACAATACTGTAGTTCAGAGAGCTCTGAAAATAGTGCTTTAAGTAGCAGATAAAATATTACCAGTGGATTAAAGAAATCAACAAAACTCTCAGGTGACTAATTTTATAGCCTGAAGAGGCCAGGGTACTATAAGATTATTCAGAAGTTAATGGCCAAATCTTTCTACAGTAAACTTAAGTACTGGATTTTTTGTGTATATATATGAAATAGATACAAACATGTAGAATAAGTTTATTTCTCAGTAAAAGTCACACATCCTGCAGATGTGTCATTGAAATGTATGGTTTATCACTGTTTAGAAGCAACTAATGGTTTTAAGGTGTTTGCGTGAGAACAGTTATTTGCTTATAGGTGCTTCTAAGCAAGTCATCAAGTGGTAGAAACAAAAATTTTGTTCTTTTCAATATAAAATTTGAAGGTATTGTCTGCCATTTCACATGCGATGAGTTGGCTAGGAAAAAGCAGCACAAAAAAAGCACAATAATTGCTGAAGTGTACAGTCCCAAAATGTTCATAATTTTATGGAATTTATTAGATACCTTTGTGTCTTTGACAGTTCTGTATTTGCAAAAACTGCACACTTGTACTTTGTTTCTGTTTTTGTAGGGCTGTTATGGTTTGAACTTTCTGAGATTTCCTAAAGTAGATACTGTATTGTTGTGTCTTCTTTTATTTTTTTTAAAGCTAATTGTATCGATTTAAGATTGTGCAGACTATTTTCCACACAGCAGCTGCTGTGAAATTGTGTGGTATCTCCATAGACATAATAATGGATTTATTTTAAGAAAAATACTTGTTCATCAGACCTCTTACAACCCATCTTTTTCCACTTTCTCCTCGCTCTAAAGTTCATGGGCAGGAATGGGTTGCCTTTGAGCAGAAGGCTGGGTCTCAAACCTTTGATTATATAATATATATAGAAAAAATATTCTATATATTTTTTTAGTAATTATGAGCTAAGTAATGGCATAAATAGAGCAATATAGTGGAGATCTGAGTTAAAGAAATAGGCAGCTGCTTCCTGCTTGACAGAAGGGATGCTCAGTTGAAGTAACCACTAGAATGGAACATGAGCTTAAAACAAAAGAAATTTCTACCTTCAAAAAGCATAGCTGGTAAGGTATCAAGAAACTTTTAAAAAATGTCTTGTGCAACTGCAGCCCTGAGCTCTGCTTACAAGGTTTTAATTGGATGGAACATAAAGAGACGGCCTATTCGATCTGGCTCTTATGGAGAGACTGATTTAATGTGTTTCTGAGAAGATAAATACTGGGAGTCTTAAATGTTAGAAATTCTTCTAGCAGTAAAGTTGATGATTCCTTAAATTTGTTTAGTGGTATCAGGTTTTGTTAGTGGCAAAAGAAAAAAAATTGGTAAAAGGAACTTTCAGGTAACTCATTGCTGCAGTTTTAGGCAAGAAAGTAAACAGTTTAAAATGCTGCTGGAGTGGAAGTATGCAGTAACAGTTTGTTGACTAAAGAACATGTGACTTCATTATTTTTAGCCATTTAGTAGAACAGCCTTTTTTTTTTTTTTTCTTGATAAAGGTTCTGGGGACTTCCCCCTCTCTCCCCTTTGCTAGTGTTTTGTACTAGCAAAACTTGAAATAGATGTAATGTGTTTATCCAGAGGCTGAACATAGAACAGTCTAGATTATCGCATTGGCTTGAATTCAAGGTAGAGTTAGAGGGATTACTTTATTTTCTCTCTTTGCATCACCTTATGTGATCCTGTCAAGGAATAAGCCTGGGCCTATTTAGTTCACCTATGGTGATACGAAGTATTTTCATCCTTTTTATCTGTTACCTGTCCACATGGCTAAACTAGCTTAAATACAAGCCAGTATGGATTGTTACAGAGGAAAAGAATCACTTTCTTTGAAATTATATTAAAATGAGTTTGAGAATGTCATTTGTATATTTAAGAAAGTAGCTGAAAGTGGGCTTGCATCTCTTATTCCCATCATTATATCAGATGCACAAGGGCTTCTAAACCTGACCAAAACTGCATATCCTTTTAAACTAGAATATGATTCAGAGTGGATTTTAATGCAAGCATGTTATAAGGCAGATTGTATGTGTCTGTGAAGGTGGCCTCTTGTTTTTCATAGTAAGATAAATACTTATTCCACTTTCAAAATAAGGTTACATGAAATGAGGCTTTCTGTCTCTTGCTGATAGTTCTGCTGTATAATGAAATAGCTGTTAACGCTGAAAATAAAGGTTAGTAAAATGAAGGTCAGTTTAAAATTAAAAAATCAACTTCCTAATTTCATATTGTGATCAGCAGTAGTGGCAGAGCAGGTGTGAGAGAGGAGGAAAAAAAAATTGATTTTGAGTCTTGAATCCAGGTTGAATTTTACTGTTTTTTCACTTGACATGAAAATATGGTGTTTAAAATATTTACCATTTCTGGTAGAACAATAATCAGTATTAATCAGAAGACTGTTCTTTTTCTGCATTAGCTTTATTACACAAGTCAATTGTATCAAAATATGGAACATAATTTTTCTATTTTTTATTTTAATATTAATAATCTGGCTATAGGAAACAGGTAGGTTTTTATTTAAGTAATAGAATTTGTTACTCTGGTTAAATTCTGAAATTGAAGTAATGTGCACAATAGCTTTTAAACTTTTCATTTGCATACTGTAATGTTAGTACTTTAAGAAAATGTTAGCATATATTTTAATTTAAAGGTTTGCCCTTCTAAAAATGAGCTTCATGAATCCATCAAAACAGTGCAGTAATTGTGGGTTTAGAATATGGATGAAAAACAATTGCCTGCCAGTAAGAGCTGTGTCAGACCACCTTGTATGACTGTGGGGAATGGAAGGGGAAAATGATCCCCAAAGCTTTTCTGTCTCGTGCAGTGTGAGAAGCAGCTGGAAAATCCAAACTAAATAAAGTTAGACATGATTGAACTTGAATTAATCCAACTTTAACCAATTAAGCCATTTGGCATACAAAGAGTGCGTTGGGGAAGAGGAGGAGCTGAGGTAGAGAGGGGACAGATGGACTTTTCCTTAGCTAAGGAGAGTGTCCAGCC
>NW_010265118.1:0-2230 GCF_000690775.1 Eurypyga helias | reverse complement strand
CAGGAATACTGCGCTTATTCAGAAGAAACTTCATTGGCTTAACTTCTTAATTCTTAACTTAATTGTGTATTTTTTTAAATTTAAAAGATTATTGTATATTTATATATATACTTCAATATTTTAGGCTTGCTTTGGTAAAAAAATAAATCTAAACTTAGAACAGTAAAAGCAAAATGGACTATATACAATTACTTCAAAAAAAATCCCAAGATTTTTCCTGTATTTAGGAATAATACTGTAGTAAATAGTGTACATTCACTGCAATTATTTCTGCATATTCTGAAGTAGGAATAGAGGTTAGAGTTTCATTTTGCATTGTCTTTTTGAACTAAGGAAGGAAAAGGGCAAAAAGGAAAGAAAAGAGGTTAAAAAGAGACCTTTATTGATGTTCAGAAGCAAGGATACACAGACCTCTTTTCAAAACCCCACTTGACATGTCTTTCGCTTGATTGCTGTAACTTTGGCAGATAGGAGAATCTAACTACCAAGATGTTAATGGTTTATTTCACAGTTGTTACGTATTTCTTCTAGTAGTGTAACATAACAATTTAATCGCAAATGAAATTGGCACTCTAGTTGATAGAGCCTTCCAATTTTACTTGTCATGCCAGTGAAGAGACAGTAATTTGAATCCTAAAATAATGTTTTTCATCACTTGACGAAAATGACACTCACCTTTAATTATAGTAAGGTTTAGACGTGAACACATTCCATTTACACGCAAAATGGAAGTCAAATTAAAAGGCAGATGTGTGGAATTAACAAAATTAAACTTGACGTCTACTGTATGTGCAATCTTTGGCAATTTTTTTAATGTGAGCCCAGACAGAGGTGGCATTAAATACATTTGGCAAACCCTCATATTTCAAAAAGAAAAAGTATACCCAAATGACAGAATAATTTGCTTACTAATGTTTAGCTAGGGACAGTTTAGATACTGTCATTTAAAAAATATTAATGAACACACATAATTGAATATACACAGTACAGCAGTTGTAGGCAAGGCAGCATGTTTGGTATGTTTCTTTTTTTTTTCCTAATGTTCAGATTATTCTGTTGCAACCATTGAAGTTGAAAACAATCAGCAATGGTGATTTTCTGAAGAAGTGTGGATCTTGTGGATGCTACAGATGTAAGACTTAAGTAGATTTCTGCTGAAGCTTTGAGACTGACAAGTGGATAATTCCAGAGCTCAGCCTTCCTCTATCAAAGTTATTTGTTTCCCCACCTGCCCCATCCCCAAATTTGAAACTGTAATGACTCCAAGTGTGTGTGGGAATTGTGAATATTGCCCAGTGCCTGGAACAGGAGTTCCTGGCTGGCGTGGGAGGATTGCGGCATTGAGAGCCTTCTGAGAGGGAACACACGGATCCACTATTTGGTAGCAGAGGGGATGATAGGAAGACAAGGACTACCTGTAGGCTGAACTTCTGGCATAGTAGAAGTCCACTTTTGCACTCAGCTGGAAACACTGATCTGTTTTACTGCCAGTCGCAAGCTAAAATCGACAGCACCAGTTGAAATCCAAGCAACAAACCTTTACTCGCCTCAGTGGATCATTTTAGTGAAAGCTGTATCAAGGCTGAGGATTTTGCTTAAGGATAGGATATCCGAAAGCTGGTCAGCTGGATTAAGCGAACAAGAAACCTATTGAAGCTACTTTATAAAGTATAGTAAGACATAGTTGTATTTGTTACGCGAGTGACTCATTGCTGTTGTGGTTAGTACATTAAATCCTTGCCACGTTTCCATTGATTTGTCTGCAAGATACTCTAGCTAATTCATAACTGGTAAATTATATTATGTATAACTGCATGCATGCTAAATTGGTGGGATTTTTCTTCTCTTAAAATTGATTTAAGACTGACTGTGACTTAGTACGCAGTTTCTAGGCAGTCAGTCTTGTGGATTTACAGAAGGACCTGTGTGAATGGTCATGTTACATCACATAGTCTTAGCACTGCTGGTTGTAACAGCATAGAATAAGGTCCATCAAAACGTTGCAATAATTAGAAGGCAGAGGCCAAAGAAAGGAAAACCAGATGCCTGTAAGAAAGCAACTTCTTTATGTACTACTTTTAGTAGTTGGGTGTATACTGTGGAAAAAAAAATTCAGTGGGAAAAATGGACAAAGCCTATTAAAAAGAAAAAACGCAGGTGTCACTGTGGGGTGACAGTCTTGTTATCTGTAGCAGCTGAATCAAACTTACATGAATCATAGAATCATAGA
>NW_010265117.1:0-14149 GCF_000690775.1 Eurypyga helias | reverse complement strand
GCCTCGCCCTCGGGGCTGGTCGCCCTCCCTGGAGGGGAGCGGAGGGTCGAGGCGTGGCGAGCCCGTGCCGCCTGCTCTACATGACCATGTGTGTTCCTGTCCCTCTCTTTCAAGCCTGCAGCCTGCCAAAGCCATCAAGCCCATCGACCGTAAGTCCGTACATCGGATCTGTTCCGGACAGGTCGTGCTGAATCTTGGCACTGCCGTGAAGGAGCTGGTGGAAAACAGCCTGGATGCTGGAGCTACCAGTATTGGTAACCACCTTTTCATCCTAATTTCATAGACTTCTAAAATACTTATGCCCTCAGTTTTGAGGAAAATAGTACTAAATCTGTGCAGATACTTCTGTAATGAAAAATCACGCTGCCAGGAGTCAGTGTTCACAAAGGAGACAGAGGAGTCCTGTAAAGAAATAATAATATAGCTTTATTCGAATAAAGGGAGAGTCCACGGGACATATTCCTGTGGGGTCTCTCAACCTACAGAGGGACGCAGCCCCCTTTTATCCTACTTTTCCTGGCTGCAAGAGACCCTCCTCATTTCCCCACTGGCTGAGGTACTCTGAGTGTACAGACTTTCTGATCCACATGAGAATTTTAAGACAAAAACATTCTTTAGATTTCCAGATATTCAGGTAGTTAATACATCTAACATATTCGGGGCATAGGATGTTCAAGTAGTTTACACGTTCAGGAGGTCACGTAGTTTCGACATTCCTTCTTAAGTCTGCATTCACACAGGCTTCTTTTGTTCCTTGTCCTGAGCCTGGGTGCTCACAGACTTCTTTTGTAAAGACACGAAACTAGTGTTCCTCTCACTTCCTATTTGGGACAAGCATGTTCAAAGCGATTTTGCACCTCAGATAGATAAGGCTTCTTGATTCCCAGGCTCCAGCTGGGCTCCTAGAAGAATGTGATTTTGTCTGTGCTTCTTTATTTGTAGCCCTTTTAGCTACTCGGGTATGTGGCCTGTACAGCAGTGGTGAGCAGGCTCTGCCAGCTGCTGGCCTCAAGCTAGCGGATGGCTACGGCAGGGTTGGTTTCCAGAGCTTCCAGGAGTTCTAACTTGGAAAACTTTAGTTCAGGCGAAAGTGCAGTGAGGCTGAACTGTCTGCAAGGGCAGGCTGGTTTGCATTAGATTGCCCTAACTTTGGACAGCTATGAGGAATTTTTTTTTTCTTTTTTTGGTTGCTAAAATTTGACATGGAAAACCATTATCTGGTAAAGTTATTTCAAGCTGTGCCGGTGTCAGTGTCAACTGGCACCAGTGTCAGTTGCCCCAGTACAGAAAATGAAATGGAAACGCAAATCAGCCCATCTGGTAAAGGAGGAGCTAATAATTAGCTATTAATACCTAATACTGTGTATGAACTTATAGAATTAAAATCCTTTATTACTCAATTTTATAGATATAAAACTTAAAGATCATGGAGCAGAACTGATAGAGGTTTCAGATAATGGAGGTGGAGTGGAAGAGGAAAACTTTGAAGGTTTGAGTAAGTTGAACCTTTTTCATAATATATATTTGGACATTTTGAAAGCGTATTTTCAGTAAGAAAGCTACTTTTTTAAACAAATTCCGTAATTTTAATTTTGTAACAGATACTTGGCTTTTACGTAGTGGGTGCGTGACCTGCAAGGCTCGGGCAAAAGTAGACTGGACTTCTGTAGCGCTATTGTGGTTATAGTTTTCATAGCTCAGGAGTCTTTGATTTGATTGCTTATTTAAGTGGAACAAAGAATGGAAGTAATTATAGAAGAGAAAGTCCTATAAATGTTCATTTATATTCATTCATGTTGAGTCAGCAGTCATTGTTGAAGGAGTCAAGCTTTGTGAAAGTGACTGCTTTTGAGAAGTGAATTATGAGCTCGAGTATTTGCTGAAAGTGAACTGACATTGCATGCCTGACTGTCAAATTTTCCATTTGCTAGTTCTAAATTGCACAAAATGGGAGCAGAAACAGTACTGTATGAGAAATGTAACTACCCATTGTAACAGAAATGCCCACTTTTTTTTTTTTTCATGTGACTAGGGATCTCTTTCACCAGAAGTTATTACTCAGTGGCTTTATATGTTCACAGCATGTGTATGGCACATCCTGAACTCTTTCTGCTGCTCCTCCAGGATAGTAAAAGTTCAGGGGTTCTGCTACAAGCTCAGCTAATGCCGCACTGACTGATGCCGCACTGACTATAGACTGGTCCTCCTCAGCTGTGCTCATGGTGGGGTAGGCTTGTGCCTGTCCACCATGTACCATGCACGGCGCAGCAGTTGTTGTCTTGCCAGGCAGCATCTTGTGCCTGTCCACCATGTACCATGCATGGCGCAGCAGTTGTCTTGCAAGGCAACATACGTGACATCAGTAGCAGAGGCAGGTACTGCTAACTGCTCTGAGGCATCTTGTAATGCGTATACCAATAACGTTGTGTGAATTTGGGGTGTAAGTATGGAGTAACAGGTGTATCTGAGGATTTTGAAGAGATCGTGCTTATAGAAAAAGGGGAAAGGAAGCTTATTAAGTATTTAATTGTTTTGTCTTTAATAATTATGTAAAACATAATGAATACTACGGAAGGGTTTTTTTGCTTCTTGATACACATGCAAAATCTACTTGCATAGACCAGTGTCACTTTGAAGTGAAATATATATTTTTAACATCTTTTTCCAGCCCTGAAACATTATACATCAAAGATACAAGATTTTTCTGATCTAATGCATGTTGAAACATTTGGGTTTCGAGGTGAAGCTCTGAGTTCACTGTGTGCATTAAGGTATTAATATTAACTTCTTATTAGTAGAAAGTTACTATATGCACCAAAATAACTGAAGCCAACTTCTCAGTTTACCATTAGTGATAAAATGAGGCTTTTGGAAACTTCCAGTTCCTTAATGTTAGGACAATTTTGAGCTGTAGGTTGCATGACATCCTGAGTCCTTTCCAACTGAAATTATTCTATGATTCTAAGCACCTGATTGGTCCTTTTATGTGCAAAATTTAGTGTTACTTAAATATGCAAATCTTTGCACGATGGAACTGTGTGCTTGTGTGTTTGATTCTCTGATGTAAAACACAACAGTATCTACGTGCTGTGTTTTCTAGGCTGTAACTCATTAAAACTGTATTTAAACTCCTCCCAGACAAACTATGCATTTGAACTAGCACAGCTTTTGTACGCAGTTCTGTGCATCAGGAGTATTCAGCTGTTTGCATTACTATGAGGAGCGTAGTGTCCAGCAAACCCAGACTTTAACATGATGTTTTACGGGAGAAGAATGGAAAGGATACAAATAAAGCTGCTTGTGTTGTAGCTAGGAAAATGTGGCACTTCTCCAGTTATGGTTTTCATTGGTAGTGGTGAAGAGTGAGTTTTAATTAAATGAATAGTATTGATATGGTGTCTGTGCCTGACTGGGTTGTGATGAAGGGATAAGAAAATACAGTGCTCAGTGAGTAATTCTGTGGCCTCTCTTCCTCCATTAGTGATGTCACCATTTTTACCTGTCACAAGTCTGCAAACGTTGGGACTCGCTTGGTATTTGATCACAATGGTAAAATTACTCAGAAAACTCCTTTTCCACGACAGCAAGGAACAACTGTTTACATACAGCAGTTGTTTTATACCTTGCCGGTGCGGCATAAGGAATTTCAAAGGAACATTAAAAAGGTGGGTTAGACCAGAAGTTGTGAATTCAAAGGAGTGTCGTACCCCAGGATTTATTCACTGCCGGATGATACGCCATTCTCTGTAGAACACACTGATTGTGTCAGACTGTCTCATGCCTGTCTCATATGTTCATCAAATAAGAAAACAGTCTTCCTGTATACTTTCCTCCAATGATTCGTTTTAAAGGTACATCCTCAAATTTTCAGATTTTGAAAAGAATCGATATCATGGTCAACTCTGTGTATTTTAACACAGCAGGGTCTGCTGTGTTGTGACTCAATATCTATCTTAGAAACATGCTGTTTGTTTTTAAATACACTATCTTTCACATATATTTTTTTAATTTAGTTTGTAAAGAGTTAAAATAACATTAGCCCCCTTTTTTTGTGTTACCTGCAAATATTGAATGTTTTCTTTATGTATTTTTGTTTTAAAAAGAGACATTTCATATAAATGTGAACTTTCTTTTGTCTTTAATAGGAATATGCAAAAATGGTCCAGGTATTGCAGGCATACTGTATTGTTTCAAAAGGGGTGCGGATTAACTGCACTAACCAAGTTGGCCAAGGGAAAAAGAGCTCTGTGGTATCAACTACTGGAAGTCTTAGTTTAAAGGAAAACATTGGAGCAGTATTTGGGCAAAAACAGGTATTACTTTTATTATTGAAAGGAGAGATAATATAGCTGTATAGAGAGATGTTTTAATATCTAATAGAGGTGATGTAGGAAACCTTTAACAACTGTAAGAGGATGGAGCATGTGTTGACTTGTAGCATACCCTACAGGTTGAAAAAGGAGGAACAGTGTAGCCTCCACTGATTGATTCTCTTGAAGTTTCTAAATCTGCTTAGAGATGTTTTAAAGCCCCCTCAGGTTTAAATTGAAAGTGGGGAGGTTTAGATTGGACATCAGGAAGAAGTTCTTCCCGGAGAGGGTGGGGAGGCACTGGGACAGGTTGCCCAGAGAAGCTGTGGATGCCCCATCCCTGGGAGTGTCCAAGGCCAGGCTGGATGAAGCTTGGAGCAACCTGGTCTAGTGGAAGGTGTCCCTGCCCATGGCAGGGGGGTTGGAACTGGATGGTCTTTAAGGTCCCTTCCCACCCAAACCAGGCTGTGATTCTATGATTCTATGTTTTGATGGAAGAAAAATGATGTAGGAGATAGGATTACAGCTTAATATCACTCTGAAACCCGTTTTATGAACAGATACGCCTGTAAAGGTGTGTGCTTTTGAAAAGCAGTATGGGCATCAAAGTTTGTATGTCACAAGAACAAGCAATTTAAAAAATCCTAAAAATGGCGTGTGACATGAAAGTCTGAATTGGGGGACAGAAAACTGAGGTGTTCTAGCCTTTGCAACTTCTTCCTGTGAAACTAAGTTTCATTACTGTTCTATTTAACCTTTAAATGGGATTGCAGTCAGCCCCTGCAGAGGTGTGGATGTGACGCTTTCTAAATAATAGCTATAAAAATAATTGTTATCCACTAGAAGAAAGCAAAGATGAAACAAAGCATAAGAACATCCTTCCTACAAGTGTATATTACAGCCCGAGGAATACTGAGTGGTTGGTAGCTGCTGGCTGTTAAGCACTTCCTGCCCACCCAGTGCCCATGTAGAGGTTTCAAAGCCTGTTCATGCTGTGGCTCAGAGGTGGGATGAAAGATGTAACTTTGTCTTGCCACATAGCAACACACAGCTGAAAACTCAGCGTTATCTGAAGAGAATGTATAGCTTATGGCCTGCTTATATAGTATCGAGTACTTAAATGTAAAGTCAGTAGAAGATGCTGGAATGCCAGAAAAAATGGGACAGTGTGTGTGGTAAACGTACCTGGCAGCTTATGATTCAAATAACATACTTTTTCTAATAGTTTAATTATTCTTTGAAAAGAAACTTGTATTACTCTTGTTGCCTTTTGTTTTTGCATAACACTTGATTAGGTCACATGTACGTAGCTGGAGAGTCCACACTGCATCAGTCCTTCTGTTCTGTCTCCGTACATTTTAAAGGAAAGGTCTGAAATAACTAAGGCAAAAGCAGTGATACCAAAGGCTGAGAACAGCCTCTCATGAAGGCGTTGTTTCTGTTTCTCAGTCAGCTGTACTGCTGTCTTTTGGTAGGTTTGGGTATTTTAACTGTTAGATGTGGTCAGCCAACTTGAAAGAAACCATCATTTTATCAAATAGATTTTAAGGGTAATGAATAACAATGAAATTGAAGGAAAAAATCTAGAAACGTTTAATGTTTCACTTCCTTTTTTTTTTCTTCCCTTTTTTAGTTGCAGAGCCTCGTTTCTTTTGTTCAGCTTCCTCCTAATGAAGCTGTTTGTGAAGAATATGGCCTCAATGCTACTGAGATGCCACAAAATCTTTATAGGTAATTAGAAAAGTACAAACCACTGTTGCCAGTGGCATTTTACCATAACCCAAAATTTAAAATAAATAAATAAATGTTGTTAATAGCATTAAAAATAACTAAGAACAGCATAGTAGATATTGATACATAGTTTGGGAAAGACCATCACTTGATTAAAAAAGTTAATTCAGGACTAAGGTGTTGCTAGTCAGATGAATGGGAAGAGCAAAACTAGTATTCCTCGTGTCCTAGTTAATTATATATTACTGTAATATTCTGATGAATATCACTTTTGTCAGAGCTCTGATTAACTAGATGGATTAAGTGTATCCAGTGTTTATACCCATGTTTCTTCAGTAATGTTACTGAGAAATGCTATGAGATGAATATGAATCAGTTTGTGTAAGTAAATTACCCTTTACTTTCTTAAAGTGTACTTTTTTTATCTATTACTATACGTGAGATCAGCAAATGGATGCATCAGTATCTGACCACTGGCAGTTCACAACTGACCTCTCTTCCGCTTTCAGAGCAGAATAATAATTGTTATCCTCAAGATGAAACAAAGCCTAAGAACATCCTTCCTACAAGTGTATATTACAGCCCGAGGAATACTGAGTGGTTGGTAGCTGCTGACTGTTAAGCACTTCCTGCCCACCCAGGTCCCATGTAGAGTTTTCAAAGCCTGTTCATGCTGTGGCTCAGAGGTGGGATGAAAGATGTAACTTTGTCTTGCCACATAGCAACACACAGCTGAAAACTCAGCGTTATCTGAAAAGAATGAAAGCAGAGCAGAAGAATTACAATTGCCGCTTCATTTGAAATCACAGCAATCTGTGTTTTCAATTGTTTGATGCTTTTTTGGACCTGAACGTCTAGCCTTTATCAGATAAGGAATTGGGAAAATGCATACATACTTCCTGATGCTGTGTAATAGCATTTCTTTTAGCCCTCTATAAAATGCTCTTCCACTAAGTATGCTCAGAGTCAGAAACATTTCTTTTGCTTTGCTCCTGCATTTTACCTTACTGTTCTTGTATTATTATTCAACAGTATTACAGGCTTCATTTCTCGTTGTGATCATGGTGTTGGAAGGAGCACAACAGACAGACAGTTTTTCTTTATCAACCAACGTCCATGTGATCCCGCAAAGGTGAGTTTTTTATTTTTCTAACGTCACCAGCGCTAACTTGTTCAATATTCTCTGAAGACCACTGGATTGGTAGCTGGTATGTGTATCTGTGGCTTGATGCTGTAAGTTCCTGTCTCTGAAGTTTTTTGTCTTCACTGTGTCTGTTTGTGTGAATCCTGTCTCTGAAGTTTTTTGTCTTCATTGTGTCTGTGTGAACAAAAGCTCAGTCATACAAGATATGATTTGGTACATTAAAAGGGGGTTAAATAGTACTGGTGGGAAATAGAAGATGATAGTATTCACATTTACTGCTTTTCACCTTCTCTGCAGGTTGTTAAGCTTGTGAATGAAGTTTATCACTTCTACAATAAACACCAGTATCCATTTGTTGTCCTTAACATCTGTGTAGATTCTGGTAAGTTACGAATAATTTTCAGTAACTTCTGTAAAAGCTGTAACTTCATTGAAGAAGAAATTGTATTTATTTATAGAATATTGTAACTTTTACCTGTATGACGTCCTGCACTGTGGTGATTTTTGGATCTACAGTTGGTGAAGGAGCAATAGGGTCTAGCTGTGGTCACACTTTTATTTCCCTCCACTTTCTCTGTACTCAAAAGTAACTTCTTATCTCAGGTAATGGGGAAGAGGCAGTCTTGTGGTTGGCTTGAATACAAGAAAACTTGTATAATATTATTGCACAGCATCAGCTTCTGGTTTGTTTGCTGGAATGTTGAAAGTTAAAAGTTGAATTTGCAGTCATACTGTGAATGTTAACTGTGGCTTCCGTTTTGACCCTATGAAATACTAATGGAGGGTGAAAGGGCAGAAAACTTTGATCCAAGGGTGGGACGTTTGGGTTTTTTTACATTTATAATGCAGTTGTTTTTCTTTTTTCTTTAGAGTGTGTTGACATCAATGTAACTCCAGACAAAAGGCAAATTTTACTGCAGGAGGAAAAGCTTTTATTAGCAATTTTAAAAACTTCTCTGACAGAGATGTTCGGTAGTGATGTTAACAAACTGAATGTTAATCAGAAACTTCTGGACATTGCAGGTAGGACATACATTGTAGATACATGGTAGAGGACTGGAAATGGAATCATGTGGTTTTAAAAAATCCCAAGAAAGAAAAAAATTAAAAAAAAAAAAAGTCTGGCTTGTATTGCTTACATTGAACGATTGTTACTGACATGAAATACAAAGGAGAACCCTAAGTTATTAAGTGATTTACATCAACTTTATAGGGAAAAAATTAACAAAAAAAAATTTGATAATGCTTGAAAAAGATTCCTCCAAGATACTGAAAGAGATCTGTGTTTCCTTTATTTAAATGTCCTTGAGAAAGAATGGTTAAAGTCACATAAATAAACACTGAAATATGAGTATGAGTTTATTGGATTTTGAACTTTGATTCTTCTATGATAATTACAGAAATTGCCGATTCTCTTGTGACTGTATAATCTTTCAAATTTGCTTTTCTGTGTTAACACCACCGCATCTGCCTCATTTCTTTCAACAAAACCCCTTCTGATTTCCTTTTCTACTAACGTACAGAATCAGTTGTAGCCTGATTGTTCCTGTTATTGTAAATTAATCTCTAGTCATATACATGTCTGACTAGAATATGTAAGGTTGAAGTCTTCTAATAGTCTACGAATCGCATATACAACAAGTATCTATTGTGCCAGCTCCTTAACACCTTGCCACAGGCTTTTATAGTGACCGTTGAAATGTAAAATCGGTTCACTTTTCGTTGTCACTCAGTCATTAAACTATTTTGATATATAATAAATGGACTGATTGGACTGATTGCTGTTCCAGTTTAAAAAGAGATTACAAATTCATTCACACAAGTACCATTATGTTTCTTAAAGATGCAGCTGTCTGTTGGATACTAATGCATTTCAGCTCCATACCCAGTCATTGTCTAAAGCTGAAGGGCTCCTTTGAGGAATTAGCGATTTTACTACCTCTCTTTTCACTCCCTTTAGTAAAGCATATAATTTAATTTGTGTTTTCTACGAACTTAGAGTCTTGAAATATTCTTTATTCTGGTTTTATTAGGCAACTTGAAGAGGACACTTCCTGAAGAGACAGAAAAGCCTCAAGTAGAAATGCCTGACTCAGAGACTGAAAATCCAAGTGGTGAAGGAAAAAGTATAATGACTCTTGCCAGATTAAGGGAGTCATTCTCTCTCCATCAAATGACAGAGAGTAATATTCGAAGCCATAAGAAGGTAAAACAGCAACACAGCTCCCCTAGACAAGTATCACTTGATAACACTTTGAATACTGTAAAGACTCAGAAGGCTGTCTTGAGTAGGGAGTCTGAGAGTTGTCAAAAGGTGGACTCAAAGATGTCAATTCCAAGCAGATATTTGAGAAAATTGGAAGATAATGCAGATTCTGGATTCTGTAGCACTTCTGAGTCAGATGCCGGATGTAGTACACCAGAAGCTGGGAGCTGTGTCAACAGTAAAAGAGTAGTTAATCCTCCTGAAGAAGAACTCTGTAGCTCAGAAAAACAACTTGAAAATGAACGTCTTAAAACTGTTGGATGTAGGGAGAAATCATTGGAGTGTGATGATCAGGTCTTGGGCACTGAACAGTTAAGTAAGTTAAATGATGTGAGTGACTGGACTAATCAAAACAAGTTATGTCAAGAAGCCAGTAGTTCTTCCCCAAGAGTAAAATGTTTTAAAAGAAGAAGCTTTAGAAGTGAAGCAGATGACTTCAAGACAGGTAAAAGTCCTGAAGTACAGAATACTAGGAACTGTATGCCAAGTGTTGATGTACTGGTGGAAGTTAAAAAGAAAACTGTGCCGCTGGAATTCTCAATGAAGGTTTTAGCAGAAAAGGTAAAGAAGGTAATACAGCAACAACAAAAAAAGACAGAAACACAAAATTACAGAAGATTTAAAGCAAAAATTAGTCCTGGAGAAAATAAAGTAGCAGAAGATGAATTAAGAAAAGAGATCAGGTATTTTCACTTTCTTAACATACTGTATTCATCATTAATAAGAATAGTTAGGGAAAAATGTAAGCTCTGACGTGGGGGGTAGGTAGGAGGTTTACATCTGCCTATTAGTTTTGAATATATCTTTTGCCATTAAAATTTTACCTGACAGAGCAGCTATTTGAACTAAATGCAAATGGAATGTGGAGAAAGACATTGAAAAGGCCACAAGTATCCTAGATGTGTCTTGGTTCAGACTTGTAATTGGCGGTGTAGTCAGAGGAACACCAAATCTCGTGATGAAAAAGAACACTTTGAAAAGACTCCGTAATGTGTATTTCTCCCTCGTGTGAATTTGGGGTTTGGTGAGACATGGCTGTGAAAAATAGGTTACATCCAGGTGGTCACTGGACAGTAAAAGTGAATGATTTGTTAATTATGGATTTTAAAAAGTGTTAGGAAAGCCTTCTAACTGCAAAAAGGCAGCAAACTCACTTGGACTAACGCCATGCTGCCTGTTTCTGATTCTGTTATCACCAGTGGCTGTATTTGAAGTGAGGGAAACCTGAACGAGTCCTGTCTTAATGAGGGATTGTGTCCTGCCAGAAATGGCCTCATCAATCAGTGGCAGATTCAGATAACTACTTTTCCATATTCATACCCTGCTTAAACAAGATTTTTTTAAATGTAAAATGTGTTCTGCAGGAGAGAAAAGAGGTTTTAAAGTTTTCAGTCTGACATGGTAACTGATGGGGTGTAATTTATAATCTGTTTATATTTTCCATATACAGTAAAGAAATGTTTGCAAAAATGGAAATCATTGGCCAGTTCAATTTAGGGTTTATCATAGCAAAGTTGAATTCGGATCTTTTCATAATTGACCAACATGCTACTGATGAGAAGTACAACTTTGAGATGTTACAGCAGCACACTGTTCTTCAAGGTCAGAAGCTGATAGCGTAAGTACTTTCAGTGTTTTAACAGTAATAATTTTTAAGTGTAATTCAATGTTTCAGAAGGGTATCTGTGATTATATTTATGTGGCGTTTCACACGTTCAAAACACTTAAGTTTTTATATTCTGTCATTCAAAGAGGCAATCTTCACACAAAAAATAAATTCCACGGCTACAGTCACAGCTACGGAGCAAGTCAGTGGTCAGACAGATTTCACAGCGGGCTTACACGGCAACCCCCGGTTTGCCAAGCGTGGTCATGCAGGGAGGGTGTTGGAGACTGCTGTTGCAGCGGGGAGCGCTGCCCTCCTGACTTAACACCGCTGAGTAACGCTTGGGGGTGAAATGTTCAGTAGTGAGATTTTTTTTTTTTTTTTTAACAAAGCAAAATGAAATGTTTGCATAGAGCTCTGTATTAGTGTCTCTTGATTGCTTCTGAAACCTATCTTAAGTGGTCTGTTCTGTGTACCTACCCAGTATCACATTTCTCTATCTCTTTCAGGCCTCAAAATCTCAATCTAACAGCTGTAAATGAAACTGTATTGATTGAAAACCTGGAAATATTCAGAAAAAATGGGTTTGATTTTATTATAAATGAAAATGGTGAGTTTAGGCCAGAATTACTGGAAGTTAAGAAGTTGCACACTCGTGTCATTTATTATGTAAAAATCTCTTTTGGTAGTTATTAGAATCTGCAAAATAATATGCATTATGCTATATGGTTTGTCTCTTACGAAATGTTCTTGTTCACTTAGGATTCTGTGATCTCTTTGCACTATTTATCAGGACGTTGTAGAGTATTTATCTCCCCAGATTTTTATAGAAGTTTCTGAAGACTTTTGAGCCACAGTTTGACTGTAGCTAGAGATGTATTTTCTGGATGTGTTACATAAAAATCCTCTTGTTATATTGGTACACTTGCAGGTCCCACCAGGGTTAGATGCAGGTAAATGAAAAATGTAGTGAGTTTAAATTAATAGATAGCATTGTTAAATAATGTTCCTTGGTTTTCCTTGTGGCTTTTAGTGTTGACATGCTGTGTACTTTAGTGGAAATTGCATAACCTGCAAGCCCCTTTATTGTTTTCCATACACACTGTGTCTTACTGCTTTGGTATGTGGGAAGTTGTTTCCACAGTCTTATTTCCAGAATCTCCAGGGGTTTTTTTTTCCTAAAATGCTATTAATTACCAGTCTCTTACCAATAAAAATCCTTAATTATTATGTAGTCACATAACCTCAAAATAACAATAAACCATATGTTCTGTGAAATTGAAGGGTTTGCCAAAAATTAGATCTATCTGCTTTTAAGTTTACAAGCAATTTTGTGTAGTGTTAAAAGGATATCTGCCATAATTACCACTATGGTTATTTAATAACATCCTTCGCAAGGGTAAACTTAAACCTTTGCATATATGCAGGTTACATCATATTAATGTATCTAAGTAGTTTCTCAGTTTTTCTCTCAGGAAGAGGTAATTTCTTGTAATGCTCTGTTATTTTATTAATTATTGCAAATCTTTCAGCTCTTGTAACTCAGAGAGTTAAACTAGTATCATTGCCAACAAGCAAAAACTGGACTTTTGGCCCACAAGACATAGACGAGCTGATCTTCATGTTAAGTGACTGCCCTGGAGTCATGTGCAGGCCCTCCAGGGTCAGACAGATGTTTGCTTCTCGAGCTTGCAGAAAGTCTGTAAGTACAGCACTAGATGCTTCTTTTCAGATAAATACCATATTTTCTGTTGTGTTATGGGTATCAACGCATATTGCAGGGGAAGTTTATTTACTATTGAGTGTCAACAGCTAATATCCTTCACCTTGTTCCTTGTATTTTTGTCTCGTGTAAGTTGGCAAAAATTTCTGGTGGTTTATTTTGTTTCATACTGCTGCACTTACGAGCACACTCAGCTGCATTTTGCCTTCTGTTCGCCTTGTAGGTCTTTCTGCTGCTAATGCCTTGCACAGTATTTAACTGCTGTAGTAGGCAAAGTACTCCTCTTATCTAGGTCAGTTGTCAGTATGGAGAAAGAAAATAATTGTGGTTTTTGTCTTTACGTGCAGGTGATGATTGGAACGGCACTGAATGTGCAGGAAATGAGAAAACTGATCACCCATATGGGTGAGATCGAGCACCCCTGGAACTGCCCCCACGGAAGGCCTACTATGAGGCACTTGGTCAGCTTACACTTGATTTCACCAGAATAAGTCAGTTCCTCTTTGTTAACGCCTTCCCTTTTAATGCTTGGTGATACTTTGAGCTTTTATCATGACTCTTATTCTGAGTAAAAAAGTCTTATAGTCGGTCTTCAGATTTGAGGACAATAACATTTAAAGGCATTCAGCAGAGTTTCATTGTTACTCCCGTCAGGTCAGCAGCATGGACATGCTGGAACGCACGTGTAAATAACATTTCTTTTATTGTGATTTATGGTGTGTATTTCTTATGTTTGCAAGCAAGACTTTTAAAAAATAAATGTGTTTATATATAAAGTTCGAGCGTAGGTGAACCTCCTTTATAGCAAACACATGGAATCTTAAGGTTAAGCGGAATGTCAGTTTAAGTCTCTAGTAACAATGTAAAATAAACCTTAGCTTTCTGTGTGTTTATACATCTGGTGTATGATAATTTTAAAATGTAAATGATACAGAAGTGGAAATACAGAATATTTTTTTTTTTACTTATACTCAAGCTGAGTTTCATTAGATCATTACTTCAAGCGTTAATATTGACTTGAATGATTAACTTAGTGGCATCCATTTTTAATGCTTGCATAGGACAATTCACCTGGCATATTCACTTTTAGCCAGCGTTGTTCCCAGCCATGTTCCAAACGGGTTTTTTTGCAAGATCAGGGGTTCCTTTTCTGAGAATGAATGGAAAAAAGCAGAGTCACCCCGCGCTGCTGATCAGGTCAGTCCAAATTCTGCCTCAGTAGAATCAAAATAGTTAGAAGATTGTCTGTTTGAATAACAGATCTGTTAAATAACGAGGCTCTTGCACCTCCGTAGGACCAAGATTTGGCCGAAGAGGCGTTCTCAGAGGTGCTCTGGGCGCAGCCCCTCCCCAGCGCCATGCGGCTGAT